>NC_091384.1:11193033-11228033 GCF_038502225.1 Cherax quadricarinatus | reverse complement strand
GACTGCATTTTTTTGGACTGCAAAAAGGCCTTCGACACAGTTCCTCACAAGAGGTTACTGAAAAAGCTAGAAGATCAGGCACACATAACAGGAAAGGCACTGCAATGGATCAGAGAATACCTGACAGGGAGGCAACAACGAGTCATGGTACGTGACGAGGTGTCAGAGTGGGCGCTTGTGACAAGCGGGGTTCCACAGGGGTCAGTCCTAGGACCTGTGCTGTTCTTGGTATATGTGAACGACATAACGGAAGGGATAGACTCAGAAGTGTCCTTGTTTGCAGATGATGTGAAGTTAATGAGAAGAATCAAATCGGATGAGGATCAGGCAGGACTACAAAGAGACCTGGACAGGCTGCAAGCCTGGTCCAGCAACTGGCTCCTTGAGTTTAACCCTGCCAAATGCAAAGTCATGAAGATTGGGGAAGGGCAAAGAAGACCGCAGACACAATATAGTTTAGATGGCCAAAGACTGCAAACCTCACTCAAGGAAAAAGATCTGGGGGTGAGTATAACACCGAGCATATCTCCTGAGGCGCACATAAATCAGATAACTGCTGCAGCATACGGGCGCCTGGCAAACCTACGGATAGCGTTCCGATACCTCAGTAAGGAATCGTTCAAGACCCTGTATACCATTTACGTCAGGCCCATACTGGAGTATGCAGCACCAGTTTGGAATCCACACCTAGTCAAGCACGTCAAGAAATTAGAGAAAGTGCAAAGGTTTGCAACAAGACTAGTCCCAGAGCTACGGGGATTGTCCTACGAAGAAAGGTTGAGGGAAATCGGCCTGACGACACTGGAGGCCAGGAGGGTCAGGGGAGACATGATAACGACATATAAAATACTGCGCGGAATAGACAAGGTGGACAAAGACAGGATGTTCCAGAGATGGGACACAGACACAAGAGGTCACAATTGGAAGTTGAAGACTCAGATGAATCGAAGGGATGTTAGGAAGTATTTCTTCAGTCATGGAGTAGTCAAGTCATGGAATAGTCTAGAAAGTGAAGTAGTGGAGGCGGGAACCATACATAGTTTTAAGGCGAGGTATGATAAAGCTCATGTAGCAGGGAGAGAGAGGACCTAGTAGCAATCAGTGAAGAGGCGGGGCCAGGAGCTATGACTCGACCCCTGCAACCACAAATAGGTGAGGTGAGTACACACAAATAGCACTCACACCAACAGCACTCAGAGTAACAATGGTACAGTAACAAGGGTACTCACAGTAACAATGGTACAGTAACAAGGGTACTCACAGTAACAATGGTACAGTAACAAGGGTACTCACAGTAACAATGGTACAGTAACAAGGGTACTCACAGTAACAATGGTACAGTAACAAGGGTACTCACAGTAACAATGGTACAGTAACAAGGGTACTCACAGTAACAAAGGTACTCACAGTAATAAAGGTACTCACAGTAGCAAAGGTACTCACAGTAACAAAGGTACTCACAGTAACAAAGGTACTCACAGTAACAAAGGTACTTACAGTAACAAAGGTACTCACAGTAACAAGGGTACTCACAGTAACAAAGGTACTCACAGTAACAAGGGTACTCACAGTAACAAAGGTGCTCACAGTAACAAGGGTACTCACAGTAACAAAGGTACTCACAGTAACAAAGGTACTCACAGTAACAAAGGTACTCACAGTAACAAGGGTACTCACAGTATCAAAGGTACTCACAGTAACAAAGGTACTCACAGTAACAAAGGTACTCACAGTAACAAGGGTACTCACAGTAACAAAGGTACTCACAGTAACAAAGGTACTCACAGTAACAAGGGTACTCACAGTAACAAAGGTACTCACAGTAACAAAGGTACTCACAGTAACAAAGGTACTCACAGTATCAAAGGTACTCACAGTAACAATGGTACAGTATCAAGGGTACTCACAGTAACAAAGGTACTCACAGTAACAATAGTACTCACAGTAACAATGGTACAGTAACAATGGTACTCACAGTAACAATGGTACAGTAACAAGGGTACTCACAGTAACAATGGTACAGTAACAAGTGTACTCACAGTAACAAGGGTACTCACAGTAACAAAGGTACTCACAGTAACAATGGTACTCACAGTAACATTGGTACAGTAACAATGGTACTCACAGTAACAATGGTACAGTAACAAGGGTACTCACAGTAACAATGGTACAGTAACAAGGGTACTCACAGTAACAAAGGTACTCACAGCAAAGACAGCATTCTGCAGACCAAAGGGTATTGGTGTGAGTCGGGTCACCAAGACGACCTTGAAGGCTTGAGGACCACCGAGCACCGCCAGCAGTGACCTCACCAGTCTTGACCTCACCACACGCCGCCGCACCACCTGTCAACACCACCAACCTCACTGTACAACACTGTCAACACAGAGGTGGACGGGAGGATCCAACCGTGGTCCTGGGACTGACAGGTCCTGGGACTGACAGGCCCTGGGACTGACAGGTCCTGGGACTGACAGGCCCTGGGACTGACAGGTCCTGGGACTGACAGGTCCTGGGACTGACAGGCCCTGGGACTGACAGGTCCTGGGACTGACAGGTCCTGGGACTGACAGGTCCTGGGACTGACAGGCCCTGGGACTGACAAGTCCTGGGACTGACAGGTCCTGGGACTGACAGGCCCTGGGACTGACAAGTCCTGGGACTGACAGGTCCTGGGACTGACAGGTCCTGGGACTGACAGGCCCTGGGACTGACAAGTCCTGGGACTGACAGGTCCTGGGACTGACAGGTCCTGGGACTGACAGGTCCTGGGACTGACAGGTCCTGGGACTGACAGGTCCTGGGACTGACAAGTCCTGGGACTGACAGGTCCTGGGACTGACAGGTCCTGGGACTGACAGGTCCTGGGACTGACAGGTCCTGGGACTGACAAGTCCTGGGACTGACAGGTCCTGGGACTGACAGGTCCTGGGACTGACAGGTCCTGGGACTGACAGGTCCTGGGACTGACAGGTCCTGGGACTGACAGGTCCTGGGACTGACAGGTCCAGGGATCGACACAGCGGTAACGCGCTCAACCTGTCGTTCTCGGCACCACGGTTCGAATCTCACGTTAATCTTCATATACACTCGTTTAGTACGACTTGAAACACATTTATATAACATTATACAAAAATATATATTATTAATGAATATATTAGGGACACAGAAATAATAATAATAATAATAATAATAATAATAATAATAATAATAATAATAATAATAATGATAATATTAATAATAATTCGTTCTCATATCTGACATAAACAGAAATTTGGTTATTGTGTGGTTTACATGTAGTAAAATAATAATTACAGAGTGTACCACTAGAACACCTAGCATGGCTAGGCATTACAGAGTGTACCACTAGAACACCTAGCATGGCTAGGCATTACAGAGTGTACCACTAGAACACCTAGCATGGCTAGGCATTACAGAGTGTACCACTAGAACACCTAGCATGGCTAGGTATTACAGAGTGTACCACTAGAACACCTAGCATGGCTAGGCATTACAGAGTGTACCACTAGAACACCTAGCATGGCTAGGTATTACAGAGTGTACCACTAGAACACCTAGCATGGCTAGGCATTACAGAGTGTACCACTAGAACACCTAGCATGGCTAGGTATTACAGAGTGTACCACTAGAACACCTAGCATGGCTAGGCATTACAGAGTGTACCACTAGAACACCTAGCATGGCTAGGCATTACAGAATGTACCACTAGAACACCTAGCATGGCTAGGCATTACAGAGTGTACCACTAGAACACCTAGCATGGCTAGGCATTACAGAGTGTACCACTAGAACACCTAGCATGGCTAGGCATTACAGAGTGTACCACTAGAACACCTAGCATGGCTAGGCATTACAGAGTGTACCACTAGAACACCTAGCATGGCTAGGTATTACAGAGTGTACCACTAGAACACCTAGCATGGCTAGGTATTACAGAGTGTACCACTAGAACACCTAGCATGGCTAGGCATTACAGAGTGTACCACTAGAACACCTAGCATGGCTAGGCATTACAGAGTGTACCACTAGAACACCTAGCATGGCTAGGTATTACAGAGTGTACCACTAGAACACCTAGCATGGCTAGGCATTGCAGAGTGTACCACTAGAACACCTAGCATGGCTAGGCATTTCGGGCAGACTTAGATTAAATCTTAAGTTTAAAATATTACAAATTATGAGGTAAGTTGGTATTATGGCTAAGTGACTAAATACTAGTTGTGAGTTTAGCAATGTGAATGCTTTTGTTTTGGCACTATACATAGTTTCAGTATTGGAGTATCACAGGCCAACTTATGACTAGTTAAGATTCATTATTTTAAGATTGAGATTGATATTTCTGTTTATGGTCAAATGGGTGAGTGAGTGTAAGTGTGAACCACCAGGTGGTATTCGTGTAATTAGTTGACAGGGTGTATCAGGGAGATAAGATGTTTTCTAATGGTAGTTTTGAAGGTGATGAATGTGTCTGCAGTTCTAGAGTTCTCAGGTAGTGTGTTCCAGATTTTAGGGCCTTTGACATACATTGAGTTTTTGTAAAGGTTTAGTCGGACACGGGGAATGTCATAGAGATGTTTGTGTCTGGTGTTATGCCTGTGGGTTCTGTCACAACTATCAAGAAAGCATTTTAGGTCAAGGTTAATATTGGAGTTTAAGGTCCTGTAGATGTAGATTGCACAGTAGTAAGTGTGGATGTTCTGAACAGGGAGTAAGTTTAGATCTATGAAGAGTGGGGGGGGGTGTTGCCAGGGATGGGATTTAGTGATTATTCTTACTGCAGCTTTTTGTTGGGTTATTATTGGCTTTAGGTGTGTTGCTGCAGTTGATCCCCAAGCACAGATAGCATAGGTGTGGTATGGATATATAAGTGAGTGGTATAGTGTGAGAAGGGCATTTTGCGGCACGTAGTATCGTATCTTGGAGAGGATCCCCACCGTTTTGGATACTTCTATTGTTATGTGTTGGATATGGGTGCTGAAATTTAGGTTGTTGTCGAGGTATAGGCCAAGGAATTTGCCCTCATTATGTCTGGTAATTAGAGTGTTGTCGATCTTAATGTTAATTTGTGCATCTCCTGCTCTGCTACCAAACATAATGTAGTAGGTTTTGCCAGTGTTAATTGTAAGTTTATTGGCTGTCATCCAATTCCTCCTTTCCTGACGATACTAGGATTTGCCTGACAGTGTCAGCCAGTGAAGACGCTTCATATCTCCAATCTGACATTATCCAGATCTTCAAATTGGCCACAGAAACAATGTGAAGGTCAGTGAGGAGTGATAATGTTAGAGAATCTCACTTTCGAAGATCATAATTTCATCGCATCTGCTAGGAAAATGATAGGATGGATAATGAGAACCTTCAAAACAGGCGATGCCAAGTCAGTGATGATCCTCTTTAAGTCATTTGTTCTCTCTAGGCTGGAATACTACTGTGCACTAACAGCTCCCCCTCAAGGCAGGCGAAATTCTAGGCCTGGAGAATATACAGAGAACTTTCACTGCAAGTGTAAGTACAGCCAAACATCTCAATTACTGGAACCGTTCGAAGTCCACTGACTTGAGGTGGAATGTAGGTGAGAAAAATACATAATTTACAGTTGGGAACTCCTAGAGAGACTACAACCATATTACACACACAAATCACTCCCTACGTGGCCCGGTGGCCTGGTGGCTAAAGCTCCCGCTTCACACACGGAGGGCCTGGGTTCGATTCCCGGCGGGTGGAAACATTTCGACACGTTTCCTTACACCTGTTGTCCTGATCACCTAGCAGCAAATAGGCACCTGGGTGTTAGTGGACTGGCGTGGGTCGCATCCTGGGGGACAAGATTGAGGACCCCAATGGAAATAAGTTAGACAGTCCTCGATGACGCACTGACTTTCTTGGGTTATCCTGGGTGGCTAACCCTCCGAGGCTAAAAAAAAAAAATCTGAACAAAATCTTGTCTTACGTAAGCAAACGACTCGGGAGGCGGCCCAACATCCCCCCCCCAATGAAAAGCAGGTACGCCGTGAGTACACTAAGAGACACAGTAAGTGTCAGGGGCCCAAGACTGTTCAACAGCTTCCCAGCATACATAAGGGGGATTACCAGTAAATCTTTGGCTGTCTTCAACAGGGAGTTGGACAGATACCTGAAGTCAATACCTGACCAGCAGGGTTGTGGTTTGAACGTTGGATTATGTGCAGTAGTAACAGCCTGGTTGATCAGGACCTGGACCAGGTAGTGGGAGTGCTTTTGTTGCTGTGATTAATCTGGTTGTATCACCCATTTATCTCTGCAAGGGTCAAGTCACAGCTCCCTCCATCCCTCTTTACTTCATCCTCGACTCGGGTGACCCTGCCATACCTGTTCTTAAAGCTATGTATAATCTCCTCTCTCTCTCTCTCTCTCTCTCTCTCTCTCTCACTCTCTCTCTCTCACTCTCTCTCTCTCTCTCTCTCTCTCTCTCTCTCTCTCCCGTTGGTATTTTCACTTCCTGATGTTACTGATACTGAAGAAATACTTTGAGAGAAACGACAGGAAAGGTCAGGGGAGGATAAACAGGAAGAGCAGACAGGAAGGGTAGACAGGTGGGATAGACAGGAGGGGTAGATAGAAAGAGTAGAGGTGGGGTAGACAGGAGGGGTAGATAGGAGGAGTAGAGGTGGGATAGACAGGTGGGATAGACAGGAGGGGTAGACAGATGGATAGACAGGAGGGGTAGAGAGGTGGGATAGACAGGTGGAATAGACAGGAGGGGTAGACAGGTGGGATAGACAGGAGGCGTAGATAGGAGGAGTAGAGGTGGGATAGACAGGTGGGGTAGACAGGAAGGGTAGACAGGTGGGACAGACAGGAAGGGTAGTTAGGAGTAGAGGTGGGATAGACAGGTGCGGTAGACAGGAGGGGCAGATAGGAGGAGAGGTGGGATAGACAGGTGGGGTAGACAGGAAGGGTAGACAGGTGGGATAGACAGCAGGGGTAGATAGGAAGAGTAGAGGTGGGGTAGACAGGAGGGGTAGATAGGAGGAGTAGAGGTGAGATAGACAGGTGGGGTAGACAGGAGGGGTAGACAGGTGGGATAGACAGGAGGGGTAGACAGGTGGGATAGACAGGAGGGGTAGATAGGAGTAGAGGTGGGATAGACAGGTGGGGTAGACAGGAAAGGTAGACAGGTGGGATAGACGGGAGGGGTAGACAGGAGTAGAGGTGGGATAGACAGGTGGGGTAGACAGGAAGAGTAGACAGGTGGGATAGACAGGAGGGGTAGATAGGAGGAGTAGAGTGGGATAGACAGGTGGGGTAGACAGGAAGGGTAGATAAGAGTAGATGTGGGATAGACAGGTGGAGTAGACAGGAGGGGTAGACAGGTGGGGTAGACAGGAGGGGTAGACAGGAGTAGAGGTGGGATAGACAGGTGGGGTAGACAGGAAGAAAAGACAAGTGGGATAGACAGGAGGAGTAGATAGGAGTAGAAGTGGGATAGACAGGTGGGGTACACAGGAGGGATAGACAGGTGGGATAGACAGGAGGGGTAGATAGGAGTAGAGGTGGGATAGACAGGTGGGGTAGAGAGGAGGGGTAAACAGGTGGGATAGACAGGAAAGTTAGACAGGAAAGGTAGACAGGAGCGGTAGACAGGTGGGATAGAAAGGAGGGGTAGATAGAAGTAGACAGGTGGGACAGACAGAGGGGTAGACAGGAGCGGTAGACAGATGATAAACAGGAGAGGTTAGACAGAAGTTAGACAAAGGACAGATAATAGAGAGTAGACAGGAAAGGATAAACAGAAGGGGTATGCAGTTAAGGTAGACAGTAGATTCAGTAGGTAGACAGAGTTTAGACAGTAGAAGGAATACAGCAGAGGGTAGAAAGTAGATAGTAATAGGTAGGGTAGACAGAAGATTCACTAGAAATTATAGAGTACAGGGTAGAGGGTAGAGTATACAATGGAAGGTAGACGGTAGAGGGTAGAAAGTAGACGGTAAAGGACGGTAGAGGGTAGAAAGTAGACGGTAAAGGGTGGAGTACCTAACTGTGATAGCAACTAAATAATTCAAGCTGAAATTTGCAGGCGATCAATGACGTCCAATACTCCCACGAGCGGTCCCCAAGCGGTGAGGAGTTTGGTCACAAGCGGTCCCCAAGCGGTGAGGAGTTTGGTCACAAGCGGTCCCCAAGCGGTGAGGAGTTTGGTCAAAAGCGGTCCCCAAGCGGTCAGGAGTTATTCTAACAATGACCACTGCTCCACCTCATCTACCACTGGTGACTCCACCTACCGCTGCTGCACCTCATCTACCACTGGTGACTCCACCTACCACTGCTCCACCTCATCTACCACTGGTGACTCCACCTACCACTGCTCCACCTCATCTACCACTAGTGACTCCACCTACCACTGCTGCACCTCATCTACCACTGGTGACTCCACCTACCACTGCTGCACCTCATCTACCACCACTATTAGTTCCATCACCATGTGCACCTTTACCAACACTGATGGATGGAACACAACACCTCAGTCATACTCGTCATCTTGCACCAGACTGATGATGCTGGAAACATTGTTCCAGGATAAAGAGTCCCAAGTCTTACGTAAGTGTCTTATTCATCACAAAAATTTGGCACCAGTAATACAACATGTTGATACACCAGTAATACAACATGTCGACCCATTGATAATACATGTCGACACACTAGTAACACAACATGTCGACACACCAATAATTCAACATGTCGACCCATTGATAATACATGTCGACACATCAGTAATACATCATCTTGACACCAGTAATACCTTATGTTGACACCTAGCTAGTATGTCTTTGACAACGTTTCGCCCACTTGTAACTCAGTTAAATACAGAGGTAATTTGCAGGTGTGGAAGGAGACTGAATGAGATTAATGAGTCAGTCCCTGAGCCTGGCAACAGGTGTTCAGAATCTTATTCACAATTCTTATGTTCTAAACACCTGCCTCGAGGCTGAGGGACTAATAGCGTCATCTCTTACCGTCTCCTCCTTCAACACCTCCAAACATACCCTGCTGTTACACATATCCTCCCACAAGGTCGTCCAAACAGTGTTTGCTAAGAAATTTACATGAACAGGACTGCATGCCAAGACAGGATGCAGGTGGGGTTAGAACTCCAGGCCAGCGGTTGAAACCTGATCCGTTCCTTAGCTTGTCTACAACCGTGTTATTACTGTTTCGTGAGTCAACACTTCAAGATATCAAGATTCACTCTAGAAAACATAACATAGCAGATAAATACGCGCACACATGCCAACACACACACACACACACACACGCACACACACACACACACACACACACACACACACACACACACACACACACACACACACACACAAGTGTACAATTGACAACCAGCATGGTTTCAGGGAGGGAAAATCCTGTGTCACAAACCTACTAGAGTTTTATGACAAGGTGACAGAAGTAAGACAAGAGAGAGAGGGGTGGATCGACTGCATTTTTTTGGACTGCAAGAAGGCCTTCGACACAGTTCCTCACAAGAAGTTACCGCAAAAGCTAGAGGATCAGGCACATATAACAGGAAAGGCACTGCAATGGATCAGAGAATATCTGACAGGGAGGCAACAACGAGTCATGGTACGTGACGAGGTGTCAGAGTAGGCGCCTGTGACAAGCGGGGTTCCACAGGGGTCAGTCCTAGGACCTGTGCTGTTCTTGGTATATGTGAATGACATAACAGAAGGGATAGACTCAGAAGTGTCCTTGTTTGCGGACGATGTGAAGTTAATGAGAAGAATCAAATCGGACGAGGATCAGGCAGGACTACAAAGAGACCTGGACAGGCTACAAGCCTGGTCCAACAACTGGCTCCTTGAGTTTAACCCTGCCAAATGCAAAGTCATGAAGATTGGGGAAGGGCAAAGAAGACCGCAGACACAATATAGTTTAGACGGCCAAAGTCTGCAAACCTCACTCAAGGAAAAAGATCTGGGGTGAGTATAACACCGAGCATATCTCCCGAGGTGCACATCAATCAGATAACTGCTGCAGCATACGGGCGCCTGGCAAACCTACGGATAGCGTTCCGATACCTCAGTAAGGATTCGTTCAAGACTCTGTATACCATTTACGTCAGGCCCATACTGGAGTATGCAGCACCAGTTTGGAATCCACACCTAGTCAAGCACGTCAAGAAATTAGAGAAAGTGCAAAGGTTTGCAACAAGACTAGTCCCAGAGCTACGGGGATTTTCCTACGAAGAAAGGTTGAGGGAAATCGGCCTAACGACACTGGAGGCAAGGAGGGTCAGGGGAGACATGATAACGACATATAAAATACTGCGCGGAATAGACGAGGTGGACAAAGACGGGATGTTCCACAGATGGGACACAGACACAAGAGGTCACAATTGGAAGTTGAAGACTCAGATGAATCAAAGGGATGTTAGGAAGTATTTCTTCAGTCATAGAGTAGTCAAGCCATGGAATAGCCTAGAAAGTGAAGTAGTGAAGGCGGGAACCATACATAGTTTTAAGGCGAGGTATGATAAAGCTCATGGAGCAGGGAGAGAGAGGACCTAGTAGCAATCAGTGAAGAGGCGGGGCCAGGAGCTGTGACTCGACCCCTGCAACCACAAATAGGTGAGTACAAATAGGTGAGTACACACACACACACACCTCCTGGAGTTTTATGACAAGGTAACAGAAGTAAGACACGAGAGAGAGGGGTGGGTAGATTGCGTTTTCCTAGACTGCAGGAAGGCCTTTGACACAGTTCCCCACAAGAGATTAGTGCAGAAGCTGGAGGATCAGGCGCATGTAAAAGGGAGGGCACTGCAATGGATAAGGGAATACCTGAAAGGGAGGCAACAACGAGCCATGGTACGTGAAGAGGTATCACAGTGGGCGCCTGTTACGAGCGGGGTCCCACAGGGGTCAGTTCTAGGACCAGTGCTATTTTTGATATATGTGAACGATATGATGGAAGGAATAGACTCTGAAGTGTCTCTGTTCGCAGATGACGTGAAGTTGATGAGAAGAATTAAATCGGACGAGGATGAGGCAGGACTGCAAAGAGACCTGAACAGGCTGGACATGTGGTCCAGTAACTGGCTTCTCGAATTCAATCCAGCCAAATGCAAAGTCATGAAGATTGGGGAGGGGCAAAGAAGACCGCAGACAGAGTATAGGCTAGGTGGACAAAGACTACAGACTTTCACTCAGGGAGAAAGACCTTGGGGTGACCATAACACCGAGCACATCACCGGAGGCACACATCAACCAAATAACCGCTGCAGCATACGGGCGCCTGGCAAACCTGAGAATAGCGTTCCGATACCTTAATAAGGAATCGTTCAAGACACTGTACACTGTGTATGTTAGGCCCATACTGGAGTATGCAGCACCAATCTGGAACTCACACCTGGTCAAGCACGTCAAGAAGTTAGAGAAAGTACAAAGGTTTGCAACAAGGCTAGTACCAGAGCTCAAGGGAATGTCGTACGAGGAAAGGTTAAGGGAAATCGGACTGACGACACTGGAGGACAGAAGGGTCAGGGGAGACATGATAACGACATACAAGATACTGCGGGGAATAGAGAAGGTGGACAGAGATAGGATGTTCCAGAGGGGACACAGGGACAAGGGGTCACAACTGGAAGCTGAAGACTCAGACGAGTCACAGGGACGTTAGGAAGTATTTCGTCAGTCATAGAGTTGTCAGCAAGTGGAATAGCCTAGCAAGTGAAGTAGTGGAGGCAGGAACCATACATAGTTTTAAGAAGAGGTATGACAAAGCTCAGGAAGCAGAGAGAGAGAGGACCCAGTAGCGATCAGTGAAGAGGCGGGGCCAGGAGCTGAGTCTCGACCCCTTCAACCACAATTAGGTGAGCACAATTAGGTGAGTACACACACCCACACACCCACACACACACACACACACACACACACACACACATACACACACACACACACACACACACACACACACACACACACACACACACACACACACACACACACACACACACACACACACACACACACACACACACACACACACACACACACACACACACACACACACACACACACACACACACACACACACACACACACACACACACACACACACACACAACACACACACACTAGGTGAGTACACACGCACAAATCTCCAGACCCTGATGAACTGTTTGCAAGGGTGTTAAAGGAATGTAAAGAGGAACTTAGCATACCTTTGGCTAATCTTTTTAACATATCACTACAAACTGGCATAGTGCCTGATAAGTGGAAAATGGCAAATGTAATACCTATTTACAAGGCAGGTGACAGGTCCTTGGCTTCGAACTATAGACCAATAAGCCTTACCTCCATAGTGGGAAAATTTATGGAATCAATAATTGCCGAAGCAATTCGTAGCCATCTTGACAGGCACAGATTGATTAATGAATCTCAACACAGTTTTACAAAGGGGCGTTCCTGTCTTGCGAATTTACTAACTTTTTTCACTAAGGTGTTTGAGGAGGTAGATCATGGTAATGAATATGATATTGTGTATATGGACTTCAGTAAGGCTTTCGATAGAATTCCACACCAGAGGCTATTGAGGAAACTTAAGGCACACGGAATAGGAGGAGAAATTTTTTCCTGGGTAGAGGCATGACTGACAAATAGACAGCAGAGAGTTTGCTTAAATGGGGAGAAATCAGAATGGGGGCACGTCACAAGCGGTGTTCCTCAGGGGTCAGTGTTGGGCCCGTTGTTGTTCACAATTTACATAAACGACATAGATGAGGGAATAAATAGCGACATAAGCAAATTTGCTGATGACACCAAAATAGACCGACCAATTCATTCTAAGGAGGACATTAGACCACTCCAGGATGATTTGAATAGACTGATGCAATGGTCGGAGAAGTGGCAGATGCAGTTTAATATTGACAAATGCAAAGTTCTAAATGTTGGACAGTTAAATAACCATGCCACATATAAACTAAATAATGTAGATCTTAATACTACTGATTGCGAAAAGGATTTAGGAGTTCTGGTTAGCAGTAATCTAAAACCAAGACAACAGTGCAGTAGTGTTCGCAATAAAGCTAACAGAATTCTTGGCTTCATATCTAGAGTATAAATAATAGAAGTCCTCAGGTTGTTCTTCAACTCTATATATCCTTGGTTAGGCCTCATTTAGACTATGCTGCTCAGTTTTGGTCACCGTATTACAGAATGGATATAAATGCTCTGGAAAACGTACAGAGGAGGATGACAAAGTTGATCCCATGTATCAGAAATCTTCCCTATGAGGATAGACTGAGGCCCTGAATCTGCACTCTCTCGAAAGACGTAAAATTAGGTGGGGATATGATCGAGGTGTATAAATGGAAAATAGGAATAAATAAAGGGGATGTAAATAGAGTGCTGAAAATTTCCAGCCAAGACAGGACTCGCAGCCATGGTTTCAAGTTGGAAAAATTCAGATTCAGGAAGGATATAGGAAAGCACTGGTTTGGTAATAGAGTTGTGGATGAGTGGAACAAACTCTCGAGTACAGTTATTCAGGCCAAAACGTTGTGTAGTTTTAAAAATAGGTTAGATAAATACATGAGTTGGTGTGGGTGGGTGTGAGGTGGACCTGACTAGCATGTGCTGCTGGGTCTGGTGCAGTGCTCCATCCTTGAGTGGAGGTGACCAGACTGGGTGGGTCATTGGTCTAATCCGGGGGAACATGGACCTGCTCTGCATGGGTCAGTAGGCCTGTTGCAGTGTTCCTTCTTTCTTATGTTATGTTCTTATGTTCTTATGACACAGTTCCCCACAAGAGGTAAGTGCAAAAGCTAGAGGATCAGGCACGCATATCAGGCAAGGCACTGCAATGGAAGAGATAATACCTGACAGGGAGGCAACAACGAGTCATGGTACGCGAAGATGTGTCAGAGTGGGCGCCTGTGACGAGTGGGGTTCCACAGGGGTCAGTCCTAGGACCGATGCTGTTTCTGGTATATGTGAATGACGTGACGGAAGTGTCCCTGTTTGTAGATGACGTGAAGTTAATGAGAACAATTTAATCGGATGAGGATCAGACAGAACTACAAAGAGACCTGGACAGGCTCCAAACCTGGTCCAGCAAGTGGTTCCTAGAATTTATCTCCACCAAATGCAAAATCATAAAGATTGGGGAAGGGCAAAGAAGACGGCAGACAGAGTACAGGCTAGGGGGCCAAAGACTGCAAACCTCACTTAAGGAAAAGGAACTTTGGGTGAGTATATTACCGAGCACATCTCCTGAGGTGCACATCGACCAGATTGCTGCAGCATATGGGCGCCTGGCAAACCTAAGAATAGCGTTCCGATACCTTAGTAAGGAATCGTTCAAGGCTCTGTAGACCGTGTACGTCAGGCCCATATTGGGGTATACAACACCAATTTGGAATCCACACCTGATCAAGCACGTCAAGAAATTAGGGAAAGTGTAAAGGTTTGCAACAATACTAGTCCTGGAGCTAAGGGGAATGCCCCTACAAAGAAAGGTTAAGGAAGATCGATCTAACGACACAGGAGGACAAGAAGAATAGGGGGGACATGATAACGACATGTAAAATTCCGCGAGGAATTAACAAGGTGGATAAAGACAAGAATTTCCAGAGATGGGACACAGCAACACAGCTGGAAGTTGAAGACTCAGATGAGTTAGACATGTTAGGAAGTATTTCTTCAGCCAGAGAGTTGTCAGGAAGTGGAATAGTCTGGAAATTGACGTAGTGGAGGCAGGATCCATACATAGTTTCAAGATGAGGTATGATAAAGCTCTAAGAGTAGGGAGACAGCGGACCTTGTAGTGACCAGTGAAGAGGCGGGGCCACGAACTATGAATCGACCCCCGCAACCTCAGTTGAGTACACTGATCACTCAGCAGACAGAGCTGTGTCAGAGGTCACACTTGTTGACAAGAATGCTTTGTCTAGAGTAAACCTCTAAGTTCCTGAGCTTCAATAAGCTGGAAGTGGAGAACTAAGTTTATATTCCTAGCTGACGTGATTTATTATTATTATTATTATTATTATTATTATTATTATTATTATTATTATTATTATTATTATTATTATTATTATTATTATTATTATTATGGGGACGAGGTAAACTCGTACGGTTCGTAAAAGACATATCAGTGGCAGTGGGTAAGTACAAGGTTATCACATGGTCGATACTGTCACCTGGCACTGTGCAGGCGCTCGATGGTGAAGTGCCTGGCACTGTCTGTCTGTCTCTCTCTCTCTCTCTCTCTCTCTCTCTCTCTCTCTCTCTCTCTCTCTCTCTCTCTCTCTCTCTCTCTCTCTCTCTCTCTCTCTCTCTCTCTCTCTCTCTCTCTCTCTCTCCCCTCTTTCTTTTTTACACAGGGTTTGACAAAGTCAGGTTAAGGATCCCTAACTTTATTGACAAGCCATTGACAAGTTAAGGATTTCTAACTTTATTGGCAAGCTAAGAGCTGTTACCTACATCAGCTCATTTGAAAGCATTTTTATTGTTATGAGACATACAAGTAGGGAACAGGATGAAGTTGGAGCCATCTGTGGGCCAGTTGAGGGTCATCTGTAGGCCAGCTGAGGGCCATCTGTGGGCCAGCATTTTCATTTGGTCAACTGACTTTATCTCGTTGACATCATGATGCTGTACGAATGTATTCAAGACTTGAGTCATCCTGGGGATAATTGATCTCAAATAAAGTGATGTTCTGGAGAAGGGTACAGCCAGAGTGAAGTTGCTGCTGGCTGCCCGTCTTGTGGTATAGAAGCTTGCTTCTCGCTGTCCTCGAAGTGGAGCCAAGTGTGGTAAGGCCACCCACATCCCTCCTGTGTTGAAGGCACTGCTGGAATGACAGATCTATCCAGGATGGGTCCAGGCGAGAGATGAGACGTCTTGCTCTGTTCTCTACTCTGTCAAGCAGTCGCAGATGAGATAGGGGGACGGGCCATCAAACCGAGTTCTCTTAACCTTTCCTCGTAGAACATGCCCCCTTAGCTCCGGGACTAGTCTTATTGCAAACTTTTGCCCTTTTTCTAATATCTTGACGTGTTTGACAAGGTGTGGGTTCCATATTGGTACTGCATACTCCAGTATTTGCCTGACGTACACGGTGTACAGGGTCTTGAATGACTTATTACTCGGGTGCCGAAACGCTGTTCCTAGGTTTGCTTGGCGCCCATATGCTACAGCAGTTGATGTGCTCCTCAGGAGATATGCTCGGTATTATACTCACCCCAATATCCTTTTCTTGAACGAGGTTTGCAGCCTTTTGCCCCCGAGCCTGTACTCCATCAGCTGTCTTTTCTGACCTTCCCAATCCTCATGACTTTGCACTTGGTGGGGTAAAACTCCAGGACCCAAAGTTGGACCAAGCTTTCAGCCTGTCCGGATCTTTCTGTAGTGCTACCTGACCCTCATCCGCTTAAATTTTCCGCATTAGCTTCACATCGTCCGCAAACAAGGGCATCTCTGAATCTATCGCTTACATAATGTCATTCACAAATACCAGAGACAGCACCGGCCTTAGCAGTGACCCTTCTGGAAACCCGCTTATCACCTTCACCCATTCTGACACCTCGTCACGTACCGTTACTCATCGTTTCCTTCCTGTCAGGTATTCCCTGATACTTTGCAGTGCCTTTCCTGCTATTCCTGCCTGCTCCTCTAGCGGAGCTGTGTCGAAAGCCTTCTTACAGTCCAAGAAAATGCAATCTACCCATCTCTCTCTCTCTCCTGTCTTACTTCTGTCAAGGATTTCCCTTCCTTGAAACCGTGCTGGTTATCATGTATAAGCTCCTGATAATCTACAGACACTGTTCTGTAGTTTAATGCTGCCTATCTACCTCTTTTCTTAAAAAGTGGGACTAATTTTGATGTCTTTCACACCTCAGGTACTTGCCCTGTGTCGATAGATGTATTGAAGATTGGTGTTAGTAGCACACACAGTGCCTCTCCAGATGTAGCTGTACAACAGCTCTGGGTCAGACTTGGCATTTGATGCTATGTCATTCTCGCATTGCTGCTGGGCGTCCATTATCTAGGCATATTCTTTTCTGGCTCTTCGATTACTCTCCTTATTTTTGTGGGTCCTTTGTTTTCTCTACTTTTTCCATTCGCTATCGCACTTAGTTTAGGCCTCTCTACACCTGTAATTGAGCCAAAGGCTCGTTCTGGTCTTCCCATTGTTTCTGTTGCCCCTGAGTATGAACTTCTCCTTCCCCTCTCTTCATTTTGTTGTCACATATTCCATCAGTTCATTTGCTGTTTGTTTCATAAGTAATCTTTCCCACTGAACCTCATGCAGGAAATTCGTCATTCCTGTGTAGTCCCCTCTTTTGTAGTTTGGCTTCTCCTGTCCTACTGCTGTTGCTTCATTCTCTACTTCTAACTTTACAATGTATTCAAAGCTCAGGACCACGTGATCACTAGCTCCGAGGGGCCTTTTATATGTGATGTCCTCAATGTCTAAACTACTCAGGGTGAATATGAGGTCAAATCTTGCTGGTTCATCCTCTTTTCTCTCTCTCTGGTAGTGTCCCTAATATGTTGATGTACAAGGTTTTCCAGTACCTCCCCCATCATCTTAGTCCTCCACATTTCTGGTCCCCCATGTGGCTCCAGGTTTCCCAGTCAATCTCTTTGTGATTGAAATTACCCACAAGTAACTTTACTCTACTCATGTGGGCCGTTCTGGCCACCTCAGCTAGTGTGTCCCCCATTGCTCTGCTGGTCTCATCATACTTTAGTCTTGGCCTTCTGCTATTCTGTGATAGGTTGTACATCACTGTAATCACTACCTTGGGGCCCCCAGTCTGAAGTGTTCCTACTATGTAGCTCCTTGCTTCTCTTCTATCCATTACTTCCATCTTAAAACTTTAATGGCTTTTGATGAGCAGTGCAACTCCCTCTGCTCCCTACATCTTTCCTTAGGACGTGATATCCAATGGAAAAGATCGCATCTGTTATCATTCCCATGCACTTTGTTTCTGTGAGTGCTATGATGTCTGGGGATGCTTCCATGATTCTTTCATGCCACTCTTCACATTAATTTGTTATACCATCTCTGTTGGTGTACCATACCTTCAGCTTCTTTTCCAGTACCATATTTCTTTGGGGTTTGTGAAGGTGTGTGGCAGGATACTGTGGGAGGTTGTTGTGTACTCACCTATTTGGGTTGCAGGGGTCGATTCAAAACTCCTGACCCCACCTCTTCACTGATCGTTACTCTCTTCCTGCTCCATGAGCTTTATCAAACCTCGTCTTAAAGCTATGTATTGTTCCTGCCTCCACTACGTCACTTTCTAGGCTATTCCACCTCCTGACAATTCTATGACTGAAGAAATACTTCCTAACATCCCTTTGGCTCATCTGAGTCTTCAACTTCCAATTGTGACCCCTTGCTTCTGTGTCCCATCTCTGGAACATCCTCGCAGCATTTTATATGTCGTTATCCTCTCTCCTCTAGCCCTCCTGTCCTCCAGTGTCGTCAGACCGATTTCCCTTAACCTTTCTTCGTAGGACAATCCCCGTAGCTCTGGGACTAGTTTTGTTGCAAATCTTTGCACTTTCTCTAATTTCTTGTCGTGCTTGACCAGGTGTGGGTTCCAAACTGGTGCTGCATACTCCAATATGGGCCTGACGTACATGGTGTACAGTGTCTTGAACGATTCCCTACTTTATATCGGAACGCTATTCTAAGGTTTGCCTAGTGTGTGTGTGTACTCACCTATTTGTACTCACCTATTTGTGGTTGCAGGGGTCGATTCATAGCTCCTGGCCCTGCCTCTTCACTGATTGCTTCTAGGTCCTCTCTCTCCCTGCTCCATAAGCTTTATCATACCTCGCCTTAAAACTATGTATGGTTCCCGCCTCCACTACGTCACTTTCTAGGCTATTCCACGGCCTGACTACTCTATGACTGAAGAAATACTTCCTAACATCTCTTTGATTCATCTGAGTCTTCAACTTCCAATTGTGACCTCTTGTTTCTGTGTCCCATCTCTGGAACATCCCGTCTTTGTCCACCTTGTCTATTCCACGCAGTATTTTATATGTCGTTATCATGTCTCCCCTGACCCTCCTGTCCTCCAGTGTCGTCAGGCCGATTTCCCTCAACCTTTCTTCGTAGGACAATCCCCTTAGCTCTGGGACTAGTCTTGTTGCAAACCTTTGCACTTTCTCTAATTTCTTGACATGCTTGACCAGGTGTGGATTCCAAACTGGTGCTGCGTACTCCAGTATGGGCCTGACGTAAATGGTATACAGACTCTTGAACGATTCCTTACTGAGGTATTGGAATACTATCCGTAGGTTTGCCAGAAGCCCGTATGCTGCAGCAGTTATCTGATTGATGTGCGCCTCAGGAGATATGCTCGGTGTTATACTTACTCCCAGATGTATGTGTGTGTGTTGGTGTGTGTGTGTGTGCGAGTGTACTAATCTATTTATACTCGCCTATTTGTGTCTCAAGAGATCGATTCACAGCTCCTGGCCCCGCCTCTTCTCTGGTCGCTACTTGGTCCAATCTCTCCCTGCTCCAAGGGCGGTGTATATGTGTATATTAGTTACCACTCTGTCAGAGGCACTTGTCGTTATGACACTTGACCAGTTCGATGTTTGTATGTGTGTGTGTAGCAGTAATTACCAGTTGTCAAAGGCATTCTATTTGTGGAGGTGTCTAAATATAGTTTTATTAAATATCTAGCATAAATAGTAATTGATACCAATAATTTAATATAAAGACACACGCTAGCAAGCACAAGGATTTACCCATCGGGAAACGTGTCGGTCCTGGAACTCGGATCACTTCCAGCACGCTAAGTTTATAAATAACAGCACACACAGTGGAGTGCCAACGACACAGTGACCTGTAAGATGACCTTATCTCAAATGTCATATTTCAGGGCAGCCCTCCACCCCCTAGTCCACATACACAGTTATTTTGAAACTACTGGAAGTGCTCAAGGTTCCAGGACTGAAAAATTGTCCAACCAATATGATCCAGCGTCTGTTTACATATTCTAAACTCGCAACTATCTGAAATTCGACTTAATTTTTATGTTTTTTTATACATAAATGATCTTTCTAGTTACAGAGGTTCGATATATTTTTCAAGAGCTTCGGGTAAAAGGCCTGGTTGGTGAGGTGGTAAGCTGAGAGGATGGTGTTAGTAGAGCTGAGGTGAGATGTGTTAGGTGCTGGTGAGGTGGTAAGCTGAGAGGATGGTGCTAGTAGAGCTGAGGTGAGATGTGTTAGGTGCTGGTGAGGTGGTAAGCTGAGAGGATGGTGTTAGTAGAGCTGAGGTGAGATGTGTTAGGTGCTGGTGAGGTGGTAAGCTGAGAGGATGGTGTTAGTAGAGCTGAGGTAAGATGTGTTAGGTGCTGGTGAGGTGGTAAGCTGAGAGGATGGTGTTAGTAGAGCTGAGGTAAGATGTGTTAGGTGCTGGTGAGGTGGTAAGCTGAGAGGATGGTGTTAGTAGAGCTGAGGTAAGATGTGTTAGGTGCTGGTGAGGTGGTAAGCTGAGAGGATGGTGTTAGTAGAGCTGAGGTAAGATGTGTTAGGTGCTGGTGAGGTGGTAAGCTGAGAGGATGGTGTTAGTAGAGCTGAGGTGAGATGTGTTAGGTGCTGGTGAGGTGGTAAGCTGAGAGGATGGTGTTAGTAGAGCTGAGGTGAGATGTGTTAGGTGCTGGTGAGGTGGTAAGCTGAGAGGATGGTGTTAGTAGAGCTGAGGTGAGATGTGTTAGGTGCTGGTGAGGTGGTAAGCTGAGAGGATGGTGTTAGTAGAGCTGAGGTGAGATGTGTTAGGTGCTGGTGAGGTGGTAAGCTGAGAGGATGGTGTAGTAGAGCTGAGGTAAGATGTGTTAGGTGCTGGTGAGGTGGTAAGCTGAGAGGATGGTGTTAGGTGCTGGTGAGGTGGTAAGCTGAGAGGATGGTGTTAGTAGAGCTGAGGTGAGATGTGTTAGGTGCTGGTGAGGTGTTAAACTGAGAGGATGGTGTTAGTAGAGCTGAGGTAAGATGTGTTAGGTGCTGGTGAGATGGTAAACTGAGAGGATGGTGTTAGTAGAGCTGAGGTGAGATGTGTTAGGTGCTGGTGAGGTGGTAAGCTGAGAGGATGGTGTTAGTAGAGCTGAGGTAAGATGTGTTAGGTGCTGGTGAGGTGGTAAGCTGAGAGGATGGTGTTAGTAGAGCTGAGGTGAGATGTGTTAGGTGCTGGTGAGGTGGTAAGCTGAGAGGATGGTGTTAGTAGAGCTGAGGTGAGATGTGTTAGGTGCTGGTGAGGTGGTAAGCTGAGAGGATGGTGTTAGTAGAGCTGAGGTAAGATGTGTTAGGTGCTGGTGAGGTGGTAAGCTGAGAGGCTGGTGTTAGTAGAGCTGAGGTAAGATGTGTTAGGTGCTGGTGAGGTGGTAAGCTGAGAGGATGGTGTTAGTAGAGCTGAGGTAAGATGTGTTAGGTGCTGGTGAGGTGGTAAGCTGAGAGGATGGTGTTAGTAGAGCTGAGGTGAGATGTGTTAGGTGCTGGTGAGGTGGTAAGCTGAGAGGATGGTGTTAGTAGAGCTGAGGTGAGATGTGTTAGGTGCTGGTGAGGTGGTAAGCTGAGAGGATGGTGCTAGTAGAGCTGAGGTAAGATGTGTTAGGTGCTGGTGAGGTGGTAAGCTGAGAGGATGGTGCTAGTAGAGCTGAGGTAAGATGTGTTAGGTGCTGGTGAGGTGGTAAGCTGAGAGGATGGTGTTAGTAGAGCTGAGGTAAGATGTGTTAGGTGCTGGTGAGGTGGTAAGCTGAGAGGATGGTGTTAGTAGAGCTGAGGTAAGATGTGTTAGGTGCTGGTGAGGTGGTAAGCTGAGAGGATGGTGCTAGTAGAGCTGAGGTAAGATGTGTTAGGTGCTGGTGAGGTGGTAAGCTGAGAGGATGGTGCTAGTAGAGCTGAGGTAAGATGTGTTAGGTGCTGGTGAGGTGGTAAGCTGAGAGGATGGTGCTAGTAGAGCTGAGGTAAGATGTGTTAGGTGCTGGTGAGGTGGTAAGCTGAGAGGATGGTGTTAGTAGAGCTGAGGTAAGATGTGTTAGGTGCTGGTGAGGTGGTAAGCTGAGAGGATGGTGTTAGTAGAGCTGAGGTAAGATGTGTTAGGTGCTGGTGAGGTGGTAAGCAGAGAGGATGGTGCTAGTAGAGTTGAGGTAAGATGTGTTAGGTGCTGGTGAGGTGGTAAGCTGAGAGGATGGTGCTAGTAGAGCTGAGGTAAGATGTGTTAGGTGCTGGTGAGGTGGTAAGCTGAGAGGATGGTGCTAGTAGAGCTGAGGTAAGATGTGTTAGGTTTGACTTGTCGACACATGAGTAACTTACAGAATAAAATGGTACAATACCCTGACTAGAATAATACACAAAAATAACCCGCACACAGGAGTAGTTGTTGTTGTTGTTGTAGTGGGTAGTGATAGTGGTAGTAGAATTACAAGTGTTGTTGTTGTTGTTGTAGTGGGTAGTGATACTGGTAGTAGAATTACAAGTGTTGTTGTTGTAGTGGGTAGTGATAGTGGTAGTAGAATTGCAAGTGTTGTTGTTGTAGTGGGTAGTGATACTGGTAGTAGAATTACAAGTGTTGTTGTTGTAGTGGGTAGTGATACTGGTAGTAGAATTACAAGTGTTGTTGTTGTAGTGGGTAGTGATAGTGGTAGTAGAATTGCAAGTGTTGTTGTTGTAGTGGGTAGTGATAGTGGTGGTAGAATTACAAGTGGAGGAATACACAAATAACCCGCACATAAAAGAGAGAAGCTTACGACGACGTTTCGGTCCGACTTGGACCATTGACAAAGTCACACTAACCAGAAGTGGAGCAGGACGGCTATATATAGGCAGGAAGAGGTAGTGGTGGAGTAGTAGTAGTAGTAGTAGTAGTAGTAGTAGTAGTGGTGGTGTGACTTTGTAAATGGTCCAAGTCGGACCGAAACGTCGTCGTAAGCTTCTCTCTTCTATGTGCAGGTTATTTGTGTATTGAAGATTGAGACACTTATGCAGCATATGGGAATCTTTATTCAGGAAACGTTTCGCCACACAGTGGCTTCATCAGTCCAATACAAAGAGGAAGGCGTAAGGAGAGGAGGAGAATGAGGTAATCAGTCCCTCAACCTGGAGTCGATGTGTTCAGCCCTATGCTGTACATTCTACAAGATTGATGGACTGAACACATCGACTCCAGGTTGAGGGACTGATTACCTCACACTCCTCCTCTCCTTACGCCTTCCTCTTTGTATTGGACTGATGAAGCCACTGTGTGGCGAAACGTTTCCTGAATAAAGATTCCCATATGCTGCATAAGTGTCTCAATCTTCAACTTGTCGGTTTTTCAAACCATTCATCACACACATATTTGTGTATCGTTCCAGTCACGGTATTGTGACTTTTGTTATTTACAAGTGGGGGAAGACTGTCAACAAGTATAAGAACACTGAGAGTGCTAGTGGGCACTGAAGATGGGCAGACAGCCACTGTGTGTGTACTCACCTATTTGTGGTTGCAGGGGTAGATTCATAGCTCCTGGCCCCTCCTCTTCGCTGATCGCTACTAGGTCCTCTCTCTCCCTGCTCCACGAGCTGTATTATACCTCTACTTAAAACTATGTATGGTTCCTGCCTCCACTACGTCACTTGCCAGACTTTTCCGCTTCCTGACTACTTTATAACTAAGAAATAATTCCTAACATCCCTTTGATTCATCTCAGTTTTCAACTTCCAATTGTGACCCCTTGTTTCTGTGTCCCATCTCTGGAACATTCTGTCTCCGTCCACCTTGTCGATTCATCGCAGTATTTTATATGTCGTTATCATGTCTCCCCCTAACCTCCTGTCCTCCAGTGTCGTCAAGGCGATTTCCCTTAACCTTTCATCTTAGAACAACCCCCTGAGCTCTGGGACTAGTCTTGTTGTAAACCTTTGCATTTTTTCTAATTTCTTGTCGTGCTTGACCAGGTGTGGGTTCCAAGCTGGTGCTGCATACTCTAATATGGGCATGACGTACATAGTGTACAGAGTCTTGAACGATTCCTTAGTAAGGTATCGGAACCCTATTTTTAGGTTTGCCAGGCACCTATATGCTGCAGCAATTATTTGGTTAATGTGCGCCTCAGGAGATATGCTCGGTATTATACTCACCCCAAGATCCTTTTCCTTGAGTGAAGTTTGCAGTCCATGGCCATCTAGCCTATACTCTGTCTGCGGTCTGCTTTCCCCTTCCCCGATCTTCATGATTTTGCATTTGATGGGGTTAAATTCCAGGAGCCAGTTGCTTGACCAGGCTTGCAGCCTGTCCAGGTCCCTTTGTAGTACTGTTTAATCCTCATCTAATCTAATTCTCCTAATTAACTTCACATCATCTGCAAACAGGGACACTTCAGAGTCTATTCTTTCCGTCATGTCATTTACATGTACCAGAAACAGCACCGGACCTAGGACTGACCCCTGTGAAACCCCGCTCATCACAGGTGCCCACTCTGATACCTCATCACGTACCACGACTCGCTGTGCCTCCCTGTCAGGTATTTTCTGATTCATTGCAATTCCTTTCCTATCCTCTAGCATTTGAACTAATCTCATGTGAGGAACTGTGTCTTACTTTCGTTACCTTGTCATAAAACTCCAATAGGTTTATGACACAGAATTTCCCTTCCCTGAAACCGTGCTGACTGTCGTGTATAAGCTTGTTCCTTTCAAGGTGCTCCACATCTCTCCTGATAATCTTCTCTATGATTCTGCATACTATGTATGTTAGTGATAAAGGTCTGTAGTTTAATGCCTCATGTCTGTCACCTTTCTTAAAAATTTGGACTACATTTGCCGTCTTCCACATCTCAGATATTTGCCCAGTTTCAATGGATGTGTTAAAGATTTTTGTTAGTGGCACACAGAGCGTCTCTGCTCTGTCTCTATGAACCCATGGAGAGATGTCCTGTCCCACTGCCTTTGAAGTATCTAGTTCACTTAACAGAGTCTTCACCTCCTCCACGGTTGTGTATTTCGTCCAGCACTTGATGGTGTACCCCACTATTCCAGCTTTCCAGAGTCCTTGTCTCCACTATAAATACTTCTTTAAATCTCATATTGAGCTCCTCACATACTTCTCTGTCGTTTCTTGTGAACTCCCCTCCTTACTTCCTCAGCCTGATTTCTCAGTAGAGTACCAGTTCCTAGTAACCAGTTACCAGTAACCAGTGTACCAGTAGATGACTCGCTGCCAACCGTCTGCGTGAATCACTGACTGTTATTCAAATTGCTGCTGACCATAGCAGGATTTCAAACACCCCTCACCCTGTAGGCACTTGTGAGTCAGTCTAAGACAGGGAGTAGAGAGAGACAGGTCGGCTGTTGGCGCTTCCCATACTTCCCGTTATATATTATACGTACAAACCAGCCTACGTGAGTATTTTTACCCCATCCACGTTATCGAAACCCACATGACAGATTATCTGGTCTTTGATTGTTATTTTTCTACAAATGTGGCTGTACAACAGCTTCGGGTCAGACTCGACTTTCAATGCTATGTCACTTTCGTATTGCTGCTCGGCCTCCCTCCTTATCTGCTCATATTCGTTTCTGGCTCTTCCACTAATCTCTTTATTTTTCTCGGAAGGAAATGCAACATTCCCCTAATGAAAGGAGGGGCGCCTCACAGCACACATAAGGGGGATTACCAATTGACTCCCGGCTATATTCATTAAAGTGCTGGACAGACACCTAAAGTCAGTATGTGATCAGGAGGGTTGTAGTTCTTATATGGTTTTACGTGCGGCCAGCAGTTACAGCCTGGTTGATCAGACCCTGATCCACCACGAGAACTGGTCTCAGACCGATTCGCGGGGGCGTTGACCCCCAAAACCCTCTCCAGGCATACTTTTTCAATTCTCTAGCACACTTACTCTTCGCTTCTCTTCGCCTTTGGGTAAACCCAGGGCGTGTTGTGGTCTTCCCATTATTTCTGTTGCCCTCAGGAGCGAACCTCTCATCTACCTTCTTGCATTTGGTTGTCACATAGTCCATTTCGTTTGCTGATTTTCCCACCAATTCTCTTTCTCACTGAATCTTTTCCAGGAAATTCCTCATGCCTGTGTAGAAAGAGAAAATCGATCGATCTGTATTCATTTGATCTACAGATTCTGAAGAAATATATTTATAAGTCTTTGACTGTTAAATCTCAGCATTGGTGTTTGGCTTCTCCCATCCATCTTCTGCTTATCTCTCCACTTGTAACTCAACTACATATTCGAAGCTCAGAACCACATGATCACTATCTCCGAGGGGCCTTTCCGATGTGATGCTCACGATGTGATGCCCACGATGTGATGCCTACGATGTGATGCCCACGATGTGTTGTGTGTGTGTTTGTTGTGTGCTGTGTGTGTTGCGTCACAAGAGACCACAAGGTAAGACCCCTTGTGGCATCCTACTAAGAAATAGAATACCATTTAGATGATCCAGTGCTACAACTAGAAACAACATCACAGACACACTGTTCTAAAGAACAAGTACACAACTCAATTAGAACTTGATATAGAGCTGAACACAAAGCCAGAGAACAAGTACACAACTCAATTAGAACTTGATATAGAGCTGAACACAAAGCCAGAGAACAAGTACACAACTCAATTAGAACTTGATATAGAGCTGAACACAAAGCCAGAGAACAAGTACACAACTCAATTAGAACTTGATATAGAGCTGAACACAAAGCCAGAGAACAAGTACACAACTCAATTAGAACTTGATATAGAGCTGAACACAAAGCCAGAGAACAAGTGCACAACTCAATTAGAACTTGATACAGAGCTGAACACAAAGCCAGAGAACAAGTACACAACTCAATTAGAACTTGATATAGAGCTTAACACAAAGCCAGAGAACAAGTACACAACTCAATTAGAACTTGATATAGAGCTGAACACAAAGCCAGAGAACAAGTACACAACTCAATTAGAACTTGATATAGAGCTGAACACAAAGCCAGAGAACAAGTACACAACTCAATTAGAACTTGATATAGAGCTGAACACAAAGCCAGAGAACAAGTGCACAACTCAATTAGAACTTGATATAGAGCTGAACACAAAGCCAGAGAACAAGTATACAACTCAATTAGAACTTGATATAGAGCTTAACACAAAGCCAGAGAACAAGTACACAACTCAATTAGAACTTGATATAGAGCTGAACACAAAGCCAGAGAACAAGTGCACAACTCAATTAGAACTTGATATAGAGCTGAACACAAAGCCAGAGAACAAGTACACAACTCAATTAGAATTTGATATAGAGCTGAACACAAAGCCAGAGAACAAGTGCACAACTCAATTAGAACTTGATATAGAGCTGAACACAAAGCCAGAGAACAAGTACACAACTCAATTAGAACTTGATATAGAGCTGAACACAAAGTCAGAGAACAAGTACACAACTCAATTAGAACTTGATATAGAGCTGAACACAAAGCCAGAGAACAAGTACACAACTCAATTAGAACTTGATATAGAGCTTAACACAAAGCCAGAGAACAAGTGCACAACTCAATTAGAACTTGATATAGAGCTGAACACAAAGCCAGAGAACAAGTACACAACTCAATTAGAACTTGATATAGAGCTGAACACTAAGCCAGAGAAGAAGTGCACAACTCAATTAGAACTTGATATAGAGCTTAACACAAAGCCAGAGAACAAGTGCACTACTCAATTAGAACTTGATATAGAGCTTAACACAAAGCCAGAGAACAAGTACACAACTCAATTAGAACTTGATATAGAGCTGAACACAAAGCCAGAGAACAAGTGCACAACTCAATTAGAACTTGATATAGAGCTTAACACAAAGCCAGAGAACAAGTGCACAACTCAATTAGAACTTGATATAGAGCTGAACACAAAGCCAGAGAACAAGTACACAACTCAATTAGAACTTGATATAGAGCTGAACACAAAGCCAGAGAACAAGTACACAACTCAATTAGAACTTGATACAGAGCTGAACACAAAGCCAGAGAACAAGTACACAACTCAATTAGAACTTGATATAGAGCTTAACACAAAGCCAGAGAACAAGTAGACAACTTAATTAGAACTTGATATAGAGCTGAACACAAAGCCAGAGAACAAGTACACAACTCAATTAGAACTTGATATAGAGCTGAACACAAAGCCAGAGAACAAGTACACAACTCAATTAGAACTTGAAATAGAGCTTAACACAAAGCCAGAGAACAGTACACAACTCAATTAGAACTTGATATAGAGCTGAACACAAAGCCAGAGAACAAGTGCACAACTCAATTAGAACTTGATATAGAGCTGAACACAAAGCCAGAGAACAAGTACACAACTCAATTAGAACTTGATATAGAGCTTAACACAAAACCAGAGAACAAGTGCACAACTAAATTAGAACTTAATATAGAGCTGAACACAAAGCCAGAGAACAAGTACACAACTCAATTAGAACTTGATATAGAGCTTAACACAAAACCAGAGAACAAGTGCACAACTAAATTAGAACTTAATATAGAGCTGAACACAAAGCCAGAGAACAAGTACACAACTCAATTAGAACTTGATATAGAGCTGAACACAAAGCCAGAGAACAAGTGCACAACTCAATTAGAACTTGATATAGAGCTGAACACAAAGCCAGAGAACAAGTACACAACTTAATTAGAACTTGATATAGAGCTGAACACAAAGCCAGAGAACAAGTACACAACTCAATTAGAACTTGATATAGAGCTGAACACAAAGCCAGAGAACAAGTACACAACTCAATTAGAACTTGATATAGAGCTGAACACAAAGCCAGAGAACAAGTGCACAACTCAATTAGAACTTGATATAGAGCTGAACACAAAGCCAGAGAACAAGTACACAACTCAATTAGAACTTGATATAGAGCTGAACACAAAGCCAGAGAACAAGTACACAACTCAATTAGAACTTGATATAGAGCTGAACACAAAGCCAGAGAACAAGTGCACAACTCAATTAGAACTTGATATAGAGCTGAACACAAAGCCAGAGAACAAGTACACAACTCAATTAGAACTTGATATAGAGCTGAACACAAAGCCAGAGAACAAGTACACAACTCAATTAGAACTTGATATAGAGCTGAACACAAAGCCAGAGAACAAGTGCACAACTCAATTAGAACTTGATATAGAGCTGAACACAAAGCCAGAGAACAAGTACACAACTCAATTAGAACTTGATATAGAACTGAACACAAAACCAGAGAACAAGTGCACAACTCAATTAGAACTTGATATAGAGCTGAACACAAAGCCAGAGAACAAGTACACAACTCAATTAGAACTTGATATAGAGCTGAACACAAAGCCAGAGAACAAGTGCACAACTCAATTAGAACTTGATATAGAGCTGAACACAAAGCCAGAGAACAAGTACACAACTCAATTAGAACTTGATATAGAGCTGAACACAAAGCCAGAGAACAAGTACACAACTCAATTAGAACTTGATATAGAGCTGAACACAAAGCCAGAGAACAAGTACACAACTCAATTAGAACTTGATATAGAGCTGAACACAAAGCCAGAGAACAAGTACACAACTCAATTAGAACTTGATATAGAGCTGAACACAAAGCCAGAGAACAAGTGCACAACTCAATTAGAACTTGATATAGAGCTGAACACAAAGCCAGAGAACAAGTTCACAACTCAATTAGAACTTGATATAGAGCTGAACACAAAGCCAGAGAACAAGTACACAACTCAATTAGAACTTGATATAGAGCTGAACACAAAGCCAGAGAACAAGTGCACAACTCAATTAGAACTTGATATAGAGCTGAACACAAAGCCAGAGAACAAGTACACAACTCAATTAGAACTTGATATAGAGCTGAACACAAAGCCAGAGAACAAGTGCACAACTCAATTAGAACTTGATATAGAGCTGAACACAAAGCCAGAGAACAAGTGCACAACTCAATTAGAACTTGATATAGAGCTGAACACAAAGCCAGAGAACAAGTACACAACTCAATTAGAACTTGATATAGAGCTGAACACAAAGCCAGAGAACAAGTGCACAACTCAATTAGAACTTGATATAGAGCTGAACACAAAGCCAAAGAACAAGTTCACAACTCAATTAGAACTTGATATAGAGCTGAACACAAAGCCAGAGAACAAATGCACAACTCAATTAGAACTTGATGTAGAGCTGAACACAAAGCCAGAGAACAAGTACACAACTCAATTAGAACTTGATATAGAGCTGAACACAAAGCCAGAGAACAAGTGCACAACTCAATTAGAACTTGATATAGAGCTGAACACAAAGCCAGAGAACAAGTGCACAACTCAATTAGAACTTGATATAGAGCTGAACACAAAGCCAGAGAACAAGTGCACAACTCAATTAGAACTTGATATAGAGCTGAACACAAAGCCAGAGAACAAGTGCACAACTCAATTAGAACTTGACACAAAAGCAGAACTTTGCATTAACTTTCACTTTAGTAAATCAATATTACCGACACAGAGGGTAAATATTTCTCACATTCCGTACCTCAGTGACTGACCAGTGACTGACCAGTGACTGACCAGTGACTGACCAGTGACTGACCAGTGACTGACCAGTGACTGACCAGTGACTGACCAGTGACTGACCAGTGACTGACCAGTGACTGACCAGTGACTGACCAGTGACTGACCAGTGACTGACCAGTGACTGACTAGTGACTGACCAGTGACTGACTAGTGACTGACCAGTGACTGACCAGTGACTGACTAGTGACTGACCAGTGACTGACCAGTGACTGACCAGTGACTGACCAGTGACTGACCAGTGACTGACCAGTGACTGACCAGTGACTGACTAGTGACTGACCAGTGACTGACCAGTGACTGACTAGTGACTGACCAGTGACTGACCAGTGACTGACTAGTGACTGACCAGTGACTGACCAGTGACTGACTAGTGACTGACCAGTGACTGACCAGTGACTGACCAGTGACTGACCAGTGACTGACCAGTGACTGACCAGTGACTGACCAGTGACTGACTAGTGACTGACCAGTGACTGACCAGTGACTGACTAGTGACTGACCAGTGACTGACCAGTGACTGACCAGTGACTGACCAGTGACTGACCAGTGACTGACCAGTGACTGACTAGTGACTGACAAGTGACTGACCAGTGACTGACCAGTGACTGACCAGTGACTGACCAGTGACTGACCAGTGACTGACTAGTGACTGACAAGTGACTGACCAGTGACTGACCAGTGACTGACTAGTGACTGACAAGTGACTGACCAGTGACTGACCAGTGACTGACCAGTGACTGACCAGTGACTGACCAGTGACTGACCAGTGACTGACTAGTGACTGACCAGTGACTGACGAGTGACTGACCATTGACTGACCAGTGACTGACCAGTGACTGACTAGTGACTGACCAGTGACTGACTAGTGACTGACCAGTGACTGACCAGTGACTGACCAGTGACTGACCAGTGACTGACCAGTGACTGACCAGTGACTGACCAGTGACTGACCGGTGACTGACCAGTGACTGACCAGTGACTGACCAGTGACTGACCAGTGACTGACCAGTGACTGACCAGTGACTGACCAGTGACTGACTAGTGACTGACCAGTGACTGACTAGTGACTGACCAGTGACTGACCAGTGACTGACCAGTGACTGACCAGTGACTGACCAGTGACTGACCAGTGACTGACCAGTGACTGACCAGTGACTGACCAGTGACTGACCAGTGACTGACTAGTGACTGACCAGTGACTGACCAGTGACTGACCAGTGACTGACCAGTGACTGACCAGTGACTGACCAGTGACTGACCAGTGACTGACCAGTGACTGACCAGTGACTGACCAGTGACTGACCAGTGACTGACCAGTGACTGACCAGTGACTCACCAGTGACTCACCAGTGACTGTCCAGTGACTCACCAGTGACTGACCAGTGACTGACCAGTGACTGACTAGTGACTGACCAGTGACTGACCAGTGACTGACCAGTGACTGACCAGTGACTGACCAGTGACTGACCAGTGACTGACTAGTGACTGACCAGTGACTGACCAGTGACTGACCAGTGACTGACTAGTGACTGTCCAGTGACTGACCAGTGACTGACCAGTGACTGACCAGTGACTGACTAGTGACTGACCAGTGACTGACCAGTGACTGACCAGTGACTGACCAGTGACTGACCAGTGACTGACTAGTGACTGACCAATGACTGACCAGTGACTGACCAGTGACTGACCAGTGACTGACCAGTGACTGACCAGTGACTGACTAGTGACTGACCAGTGACTGACCAGTGACTGACTAGTGACTGATTAGTGACTGACCAGTGACTGACCAGTGACTGATCAGTGACTGGCCAGTGACTGACCAGTGACTGACCAGTGACTGACCAGTGACTGACCAGTGACTGACCAGTGACTGACCAGTGACTGACTAGTGACTGACCAGTGACTGACTAGTGACTGACCAGTGACTAACCAGTGACTGACCAACGACTGACCAGTGACTGACCAGTGACTGACCAGTGACTGACCAGTGACTGACCAGTGACTGACCAGTGACTGACCAGTGACCTAGAACGCCTCCAGATGTGTCAGCTTCACTCTCGTCTCAGACTGGTAACGCACACAGCTCACACACTGAGGTCTGTCGACACATCTGGGAAACAAACACACCAAACCAGAAACACTGAAGCAGGTGTGATTACTCAGATAAACAAACCATTCCACGGGCGGAGATAGAACCCGCGGTCAGAGAGTCGTAAAATACCCGACCGACGCGTTAGCCACTGGGCCAGCTGGTTACAATAAGATTCATCCAATTAGGTTAGCATAGGCACCACTGTGACCACAAATACAAATGTTTTGGTTTGTATGCAATCGTGTCAATAAGACTTCGTGAGTCGTGATTACTCAGGCTGAAGGAGACTGCTCGAGGAAGACTGACGTTCCAACTCTGGGGTGAACAAGTGGCCCGAGACCAGAGGTGACATCGTGGCCACAGTGTCTAGTTTTGAAGTTGAATATGGACCAAAGATGCCTCTGGGGCCTTGCAGTGTGCTGGGACTTACTTGGACGCTGTAAATACCTGGATGTAGTTGATGTAAAGCGATATTCTGGAACTAATTACCCCTTTGGGCGTGTGTCACTTGTTATTCTGCTGGAACAAACTCACTCTCCTTGGTCTTGTATCACCTGTTGTTCTGCTGGAACAAACTCACTCTCCTTGGTCTTGTATCACCTGTTGTTCTGCTGGAACAAACTCACTCTACTTGGTCTTGTATCACCTGTTGTTCTGCTGGAACAAACTCACTCTCCTTGGTCTTGTATCACCTGTTGTTCTGCTGGAACAAACTCACTCTACTTGGTCTTGTATCACCTGTTGTTCTGCTGGAACAAACTCACTCTACTTGGTCTTGTATCACCTGTTGTTCTGCTGGAACAAACTCTCCTTGGTCTTGTATCACCTGTTGTTCTGCTGGAACAAACTCACTCTCCTTGGTCTTGTATCACCTGTTGTTCTGCTGGAACAAACTCACTCTCCTTGGTCTTGTATCACCTGTTGTTCTGCTGGAACAAACTCACTCTCCTTGGTCTTGTATCACCTGTTGTTCTGCTGGAACAAACTCACTCTCCTTGGTCTTGTATCACCTGTTGTTCTGCTGGAACAAACTCACTCTCCTTGGTCTTGTATCACCTGTTGTTCTGCTGGAACAAACTCTCCTTGGTCTTGTATCACCTGTTGATGTCCTGGAACGAGCCGTTGTCAACAATTCGTAATGGTGTTATGCAGAGGTAACTGCCATGGAACAATCCACATTCTCCTCGACTGTAGCATTAGAATAGCGAGGTAATAATGTCTTTATTTTATACCAGTACATGTACAAGGTATACCAGTACATGTACAAGGTATACCAGTACATGTACAAGGTATACCAGTACATGTACAAGGTATACCAGTACATGTATAAGGTATACCAGTACATGTACAAGGTATACCAGTACATGTACAAGGTATACCAGTACATGTACAAGGTATACCAGTACATGTACAAGGTATACCAGTACATGTACAAGGTATACCAGTACATGTACAAGGTATACCAGTACATGTATAAGGTATACCAGTACATGTACAAGGTATACCAGTACATGTATAAGGTATACCAGTACATGTACAAGGTATACAAGTACATGTACAAGGTATACCAGTACATGTACAAGGTATACCAGTACATGTACAAGGTATACCAGTACATGTATAAGGTATACCAGTACATGTACAAGGTATACCAGTACATGTATAAGGTATACCAGTACATGTACAAGGTATACAAGTACATGTACAAGGTATACCAGTACATGTACAAGGTATACCAGTACATGTACAAGGTATACCAGTACATGTATAAGGTATACCAGTACATGTACAAGGTATACCAGTACATGTATAAGGTATACCAGTACATGTACAAGGTATACCAGTACATGTACAAGGTATACCAGTACATGTACAAGGTATACCAGTACATGTACAAGGTATACCAGTACATGTACAAGGTATACCAGTACATGTACAAGGTATACAGATCATAGCTGACATCAGTGACATACTACTATTTAGAAAGCCGTTTGTTATGCTGAGCATTTCCCGCAAATTAGGTCAGTTTTGTCCCAGGATGTGACCCACACCAGTCCACTAACACCCAGGATGTGACCCACACCAGTTCACTAACACCCAGGATGTGACCCTCACCAGTCCACTAACACCCAGGATGTGACCCTCACCAGTCCACTAACACCCAGGATGCGACCCTCACCAGTCCACTAACACCCAGGATGCGACCCTCACCAGTCCACTAACACCCAGGATGCGACCCTCACCAGTCCACTAACACCCAGGATGTGACCCACACCAGTCCACTAACA
>NC_091384.1:11123033-11185533 GCF_038502225.1 Cherax quadricarinatus | reverse complement strand
CTTGGCCCCCATGTGGCTCCAAGTTCTCCCAGTCGATCTCCTTGTGGTTAAAGTCGCCCATGATCAGGAGCTTTGCCCTGCATGCATGAGCTCTTCTGGCCACTGCAGCCAGTGTGTCAACCATCACTCTATTGCTCTCGTCATACTCATGCCCTGGTCTCCTGCTGTTCTGTGGTGGGTTATACATCACTGCTATTACCACCTTGGGACCTCCAGAGTGAAGCGTTCCCGCTATGTAATCACTTTCTTCTCCGCTGTCTCCTCTCTCCAGCTCATCAAAATTCCATCGGTGTTTGATCAGCAGTGCCACTCCTCCACCCCCCCTGTTCCTTCTGTCTTTCCTCAGGATCTGGTATCCCGCTGGAAAGATGGCATCTGTTATCATATCTGTAAGCTTGGTTTCTGTGAGTGCTATGATGTCCTGTGATGTCTCTTTGACTCTTTCGTGCCACTCCTCCCACTTGTTTGTTATTCCATCAGCGTTTGTGTACCATACCTTCAGTTTCCTTTCCAATACTGTGGTTTGGGGGGCCTGGGGGGATGGGAGACCTGGTAGCATACTGTGGGATTCTATGATTGGGGGTTGGATGGAAGCTCTGGTTATGGATTGTAGTGTGTGTTGGGATGGTGTGATAGGTTGTGGGGTTCTGAGGATAGTTGTGTGTGTGCTTGCCCTTGCTTCTCTGTTCTGCTTTGACTGACCTTTGCTGGTTCCATCCTTGTTTCCTTTCCTATCTCCTTTCGCTTTTTTGTCCTCTCCCTCAGCTGCTGTCTCTCTGTTTGTGTTCTGTCTCTGTCTAGGATCACCTTCTTGTACTCTTCCGAGTTTTTCAACCTTGGTTTCTCTTGGAGGATCCTGTTCCTCACTGTTTCTGTCCTGAGAATCAGCTTGATTGGTCGGTTTCTCCCCTTCACATACCCCCCTATTCTCTGAAAAATTACAATCTCATCCATGTCTTCTCCCTTTATTTCCGTGATGATTTTCCCAATCTCCTTTCTTTCTTCCTGCCGTCTTTCAGTGTGTGTCCTTTCCTCTCTCTCCCAAAGCCCATGGATAAACACTGATTTTGCCCTATCCTCCTCCCATTGCCTCTCCCTCTGTGACTGGTTCCTGTCTGTATATGGTCATTTTCTCCCTTGATTTTTCCAGTGGCTCTTGGTAGCATGGTTGTGCCTCAGCATTCGACTTATCTCCCTCTCTATCTGTACCCAGCTGCTCTTTCCTTTTACTCCCTGACCCTTCTTTGCAGGCTGATATGACCTTAGCATAATTCATATCTCCTTCCTTCCTGTTCATCCTTTCAGCTTCATATTCTGTGTCTTCTCTGGTCACTGCCCCTGAGACTTGCTTCAGCCTGTTTACCTCAAACTCTAGGACCCTTATCCTGTCTACTGCAGTTTCGACTTGTGCCTCCCATTTCTTCGTCTCCTTCTCCAGCCTGTTTTCCCATTTCGCAGAGAGCTCTTTCTCCATTTTTTCAGAAAGCTCTCCTAATTTTCTCTCCCATTCTTGCTCCATCCTTTTCCACTGCTCCTCCATCCATTCCTCCCTACCAGTACCATTGTCATCTGATCCCTGTTTCCTACGAGTCCCAACCATTTTTTTTTTATAGTAAAGAGAGAGAAAGAGAAAGAGAGAGAGAAAGAGAGAGAGAGAGAGAGAGAGAGAGAGAGAGAGAGAGAGAGAGAGAGAGAGAGAGAGAGAGAGAGAGAGAGAGAGAGAGAGAGAAGGGAAAAGAGAGAGAGAGAGAGAGGGGATGTTGACAACCAAGTGAAAGCCTTCACTGGACACATCCTTAATCTACAACAAGAACACATTCCTCACCGGCAATATGTGACGAAGCCTACAGATCAGCCTTGGTTTGGCTTTCGTTGTAGAGAGGCTGCTACTGCTACGTACAAAGCATGGCGAAGGTATAAGAGACATCCTACCACCTATGACAGGAACTTGCACACGCATGCCTGTAGGCATATGGGTGATGTTCAAAAGTGGGCCATTGTTAAATGGGAGGTGGACACTAAAAGAAAGCTGGCATCAGGTAGGGTAGGCTCCAAAACCTGGTGGTCCCTGGTCAAGGACAGACAAGGTTATCTGCCTGATGAACTCATTCCACCTCTAAATCGACAGGATGGGACCACCTCTACTAGTAGTCAAGAGAAGGCGGACCTCTTTGCTGAACACTTTGCTACCAAAATGCAAGTTCCTGATCCAGCAAGGGACCCTCCTCGGCTAGCTGCAAGAACTGTGTCAAAACTGTCAGTGGTGACAATAAGGCAGGAGGAGGTGCATTTCCTTCTTAAATCGCTTGACCAAGAAAAGGCTGTGGGCCCAGACAAGTTGAGCCCAAGGTTGCTGAGAAGATGTGCAGACCAGCTAGCAGCACCTCTAACTCGCATCTTTCAGCACTGCCTAGTACAGTGTAAATGGCCCTCTCTATGGAAAGAGGCAAATGTAGTCCCTGTTCACAAAAAGAAGAGCAGAGCAGAAATCAGCAACTACAGACCAGTGTCACTCCTGTCAATCACAGGTAAGATCCTTGAGACAATAATCTCAAGACAAATGACAGAGTTTTTTGACTACCACTCACTACTTTGTGATCGTCAATATGGCTTCAGGAAAGGTTACTCTGCTGCTGATCTGTTGTTAAACCTCTCCACTAAGTGGCACCAGTCACTGGGTGAATCCAAAGTCAGCTGTGTGGTAGCACTGGACATTGCTGGCGCTTTCGACCGGGTGTGGCACCAGGGCCTCTTAGCAAAACTTCAAGCACTGGGAATTGCAGGCTCTATGCTATGTCTCCTCAGCGATTACCTTCATGATAGATCTCTAAGTGTAGTTCTCAATGGAACGGAATCAGCAAGACATCCTATTGGGGCAAGTGTTCCACAAGGAAGCGTGCTGGGTCCATTGTTATGGAATGTCTACTTCAACGACCTTCTTCATCTCATCCCAGAATCACATGCATATGCAGACGACTGTACACTGACATTCACTTATCCAAGAGAAGAAATGCCAGCTGCTCTAAGCTACATCAATCACCAGCTGAGAGCTATATCAGCTTGGGGAAATAGATGGCAAGTAACATTTGCACCTGAGAAAATGCAAATGATGATCGTCTCTAGGCACCATGATGGTAATGCTGGTGCAGTAGTAAGGATGAATGGGAGGATGTTGACACCTGGAGAAGTTGATATCCTTGGGGTGAAATTTGACTCCAAACTAACCATGAAGAACCATGTTGTAAATCTTGCAAACAAGGCAGCCAGGAAGCTTACAGCACTTCGCCGTATCTCCCATCTGCTTGACAGAAGGGGTTGCAAGATCCTGTACGAGGCACAAGTACGCTCGCACCTTGAGTATGCTCCACTTTCTTGGTTTGCCTACCCCCCGTCTCATCTGCGACTGCTTGACAGAGTAGAGAACAGAGCAAGACGTCTCATCTCTTGCCTGGACCCATCCTGGATAGATCTGTCATTTCAGCAGAGCCTTCAACATAGGAGGGATGTGGGTGGCCTTACTGTTATGTACAAGGCCAATATTGTCAAAATACCACACTTGGATCCACTTCGAGGACAGCGTGAAACAAGCTTTTATGCCACAAGACGGGCAGAAAGCAGCAACTTCACTCTGGCTGTACCCTTCTCCAGAACATCACCCCATCTGAGATCATACATACCCAGGATGACTCGAGTATGGAACACATTCGTACAGGATAATGATGTCAACGAGATAAAGTCAGTTGATCAAATGAAAATGCTGGGCCACAGATGGCTCCAACTTCATCCTGTTTCCTACTTGTATGTCTCATAACAATAAAAATGCTTTCAAATGAGCTGATGTAGGTAACAGCTCTTACCTTGCCAATAAAGTTAGGAATCCTTAACCTGTAAATAGCTGTCAAAAAAGCTAGGGATCCTTAACCTTGTCAAACCCTGTGTAAAAAAAAAAAAATAAAAAGAGACAGAGAGAGAAGGAAGGGTTAGAGGGTCAATTCACATAAAGGTGTGAAATCCTGTATATGTGTGTGTATGTGTATGTGTGTATGTGTGTGTGTGTGTGTGTGTGTGTGTGTGTGTGTGTGTGTGTGTGTGTGTGTGTGTGTGTGTGTGCTATAGCTACTCAAGTGCCTAACAGCAGATCCTGTTCTCACCTAGTGTATGTGTGTATGCATGCGTTTATGTAAGCAGTCCTTATTTGCCTCGTATGTACTACATATGTTTTGCATATGTACCCTATCTCTTGGTTCCCACTGTACTGTCTTGTATGCCTAAAATTATGTAAATTCGCATAAAGGTGTGAAATCCTGTATATATATATGTGTGTGAGTGTGTGTGTGTGTGTGTGTGTGTGTGTGTGTGTGTGTGTGTGTGTGTGTGTGTGTGTGTGTGTGTGTGTGTGTGTGTGTGTGTGTGTGTGTGTGTGTGTGTGTGTGTGTATGTGTGTGTGTATGCGTGTGTTTATGTAAGCAGTCCTTATTTCCCTCGTATGTACTACATATGTTTTGCATATGTATCCAATCTCTTGGTTCCCACTGTACTATCTTGTGGCTAAAATTACGTTCAATTCTGTATGCTAGGCTTCGCTAGGCTATCTCTCATACTAGGCTACCTGTCATAAACTGCTTAATTCTCCTACACCTTAATAAATTCTATTAAATACCAGTAAATGCTGCTTATTCTAATTCTGATAGCTCAAGGAGAGTGACCCCCAATTTCCAGCTAGAGACTGGTGCTGACCCCATGCAACTCAAATTAGGTGAATATTACGTGCGTCTGACAGTGGAGCAATGTTGTCGTCCCTCCTGGGTCCCAGCAGTTGAAAATGCTTGATGCTTCTCGGTAATTTTTCCACTAGCTTCCTGTAGGCACTGTAGTCTCTAGCTCCTCTAATTTTTTTTTTCACTCACTGTATTTACTGATACATCTATACATATCTCTTATCTCCCTGGTCTTGAGTCGCACTTATTCTTCAAATACCTCACTGCGTTATTATGGCAACACTATTTAGGGCTGACACAACCGTTCACCTTCCTTCCAACGGCCCCCACAAAGTAACTCGCTATTTACCATGCTTTTCTGTGATCACTTATATTTCCTTTTTTCGGGGCTTAAGTGATTATATTCACTCTTATGCGTGCACACGCCTATATCCCACACTCTATTCCTTATGGCACAGTCAGAAATTACCACCAAAACACGAGCTCAAACCGCGTGACTCCTCCACTAGTGTGTGTGTGTGTGTGTGTGTGTGTGTGCGTGTGTGCGTGTGTGCGTGTGTGTGTGTGTGTGTGTGTGTGTGTGTGTGTGTGTGTGTGTGTGTGTGTGTGTGTGTGTGTGTGTGTGTGTGTACACTTGAGAGTGTGCGTCTATCGTATGTTTGAATCTTGTCGGAAAACATCAAGAGAGAGACATGTAAATAAAGCAACAGACAGGCTGACAGACAGCCTGACACTCTTGAGCACCACCAACCAAACAGACAGGTAAACAAATGCATAATCAGAGGCATGTACCTGGAAAGTACTCGAGGGTCGGGTGCCAAATCTGCACACTGCCATAACAACATACTGGAGTGAGAGATATGTGAGGAAGTGTAAAATAAACTCAGGGAGGAGCAGGGGTGCGGTGGGCACAATAAGGGAACACTGTATCAACATCCGTGGGGCCAATAAGAGAACACTATATCAACATTCGTGGGGCCAATAAGAGAACACTGTATCAACATCCGTGGGGCCAATAAGAGAAAACTATATCAACATCCATGGGCACAATAAGGGAACACTATATCAACATCCAGGGCCCCATATTATTCAACATCGTACCAGAAGATATCAGAAACACTGCTGGAACAAGTGTTGAAGCCTTCAAGAGAAAATTGGAAAAGTATCTTCACCAGGTGCTTGATCAACCAGGCTGTGATGGATATGTGGGGCGGCAGCCCACCAGCAGCAACAGTCTGGTTGACCAGGCAAGCACCAGACTAGCCTGGCCCATGGCCGGGCTCAGAGAGTAGTAAGACTCAAAGCTCATCAACAGTACGGTAATGTGAACCAGTAGGTGAACAGTTGAACAGTTGAATGAACAGGTAAACAAACGAACAGTAGAACATGGATGCTAGGAAGTAATTCTTCAGCTACAGAACCCAATAGCGACCAGCAAAGAGGTGGGACCAGGAACTGAGACTCAACCCTTGCAAGCACATATAGGCGAGTACAGAACCATGTGAGGGGAAAATGATAGAAAGACCAACAGCAACAGATCTGGGAGTAAACGTTACTACGAACCTATCACCTGAAGGACATATATAGGGATTTTTACCGACAAAATGAAAAATTAGACACATGCAACATCTGGGTATCTTTATTTGTAGACGTGTCGCCATCCAGTGAATTTACATACAAGAGATGAGGTAATCAGTCCCTCAGCCCTGAAGTTGGTAAAGGCCACTGTAGTCTTCAAGACTAACCTGTGACTTTTAGGATACACTCGCCATGGGTTCGACCACCACCCGTTCCCTGATTTGTTTACAATCACGTTACCACTAGTGAGTGACGTGTTCTTACCTCTCTCAGACAGAGTCTTATAAGAAGGTGTGCGAGGAGGACACCAGCTGTGGCAGTGGAGACAGTGACAGCCAGACCTCTCCACGTCCCAAACATGTAGCCAGCTGACACGTTCACCACTATGTAGCCCCACATGAACGGCTGTAGAACGAGAGATAGAGACGAAAATGAATGAACGAATTACAAGGAAGGCATAGCAACGTTAGTTACACACAGATACACACACACACACACACACACACACACACACACACACACACACACACACACACACACACACACACACACACACACACACACACACACACACACACACACACACACACACACATTCAAGACACTGTACACCGTGTATGTCAGGCCCATACTGGAGTATGCAGCACCTGTTTGGAACCCGCACTTGATAAAGCACGTCAAGAAACTAGAGAAAGTACAAAGGTTTGCGACAAGGTTAGTTCCAGAGCTAAGGGGAATGTCCTATGAAGAAAGATTAAGGGAAATCGGCCTGACCACACTGGAGGACAGGAGGGTCAGGGGAGACATGATAACGACATATAAAATACTGCGTGGAATAGACAAGGTGGACAAAGACAGGATGTTCCAGGGAGGGGACACAGAAACAAGAGGCCACAATTGGAAGTTGAAGACACAAATGAGTCAGAGAGATAGTAGGAAGTATTTCTTCAGTCATAGAGTAGTAAGGCAGTGGAATAGCCTAGAAAATGACGTAGTGGAGGCAGGAACCATACACAGTTTTAAGACGAGGTTTGATAAAGCTCATGGAGCGGGGAGAGAGAGGGTCTAGTAGCAACCGGTGAAGAGGCGGGGCCAGGAGCTAGGACTCGACCCCTGCAACCACAAATAGGTGAGTACAAATAGGTGAGTACACACACACACACACACACACACGGAAAAACCTAAATTTCCTTGTAACACATAAGTGAATTGTAGATATAAATCCAGATGTACTTTTGTTAACCCTTTAGAGGCCTAGATCCTAGGCCTATTATGTATCCATATGCTCTAACGCTACCATCCACAGGATGGATATGAGGTACACAATAAACTAGCCACTACCATACACAGGATGGATATGAGGTACACAAACTAGCCACTACCATCCACAGGATGGATATGAGGTACACAATAAACTAGCCACTACCATCCACAGGATGGATATGAGGTACACAATAAACTAGCCACTACCATCCACAGGATGGATATGAGGTACACAATAAACTAGCAACTACCATCCACAGGATGGATATGAGGTACACAATAAACTAGCCACTACCATCCACAGGATGGCTATGAGGTACACAATAAACTAGCCACTACCATCCACAGGATGGATATGAGGTACACAATAAACTAGTCACTACCATCCACAGGATGGATATGAGGTACACAATAAACTAGCCACTACCATCCACAGGATGGATATGAGGTACACAATAAACTAGCCACTACCATCCACAGGATGGATATGAGGTACACAATAAACTAGCCACTACCATCCACAGGATGGATATGAGGTACACAATAAACTAGCCACTACCATCCACAGGATGGATATGAGGTACACAATAAACTAGTCACTACCATCCACAGGATGTATATGAGGAACACAATAAACTAGTCACTGCCATCCACAGGATGGATATGAGGTACACAAACTAGCCACTACCATCCACAGGATGGATATGAGGTACACAATAAACTAGCCACTAACATCCACAGGATGGATATGAGGAACACAATAAACTAGCCACTACCATCCACAGGATGGATATGAGGTACACAAACTAGCCACTACCATCCACAGGATGGATATGAAGTACACAATAAACTAGCCACTAACATCCACAGGATGGATATGAGGCACACAATAAACTAGCCACTACCATCCACAGGATGGATATGAGGTACACAATAAACTAGCCACTTCCATCTACAGGATGGATATGAGGTACACAATAAACTAGCCACTTCCATCTACAGGATGGATATGAGGTACACAATAAACTAGCCACTTCCATCTACAGGATGGATATGAGGTACACAATAAACTAGCCACTACCATCCACAGGATGGATATGAGGTACACAATAAACTAGCCACTACCATCCACAGGATGGATATGAGGTACACAATAAACTAGCCACTACCATCCACAGGATGGATATGAGGTACACAAACTAGCCACTACCATCCACAGGATGGATATGAGGTACACAATAAACTAGCCACTACCATCCACAGGATCGATATGAGGTACACAATAAACTAGCCACTACCATCCACAGGATGGATATGAGGTACACAATAAACTAGCCACTACCATCCACAGGATGGATATGAGGTACACAATAAACTAGCCACTACCATCCACAGGATGGATATGAGGTACACAATAAACTAGCCACTACCATCCACAGGATGGATATGAGGTACACAATAAACTAGCAACTACCATCCACAGGATGTATATGAGGTACACAATAAACTAGCCACTACCATCCACAGGATGGATATGAGGTACACAAACTAGCCACTACCATCCACAGGATGGATATGAGGTGCACAAACTAGCCACTACCATCCACAGGATGGATATGAGGTACACAATAAACTAGCCACTACCATCCACAGGATGGATATGAGGTACACAATAAACTAGCCACTACCATCCACAGGATGGATAAACTAGCCACTACCATCCACAGGATGGATAAACTAGCCACTACCATCCACAGGATGTATATGAGGTACACAATAAACTAGCAACTTTGACGATAAAATCTAAATCTATGAACATAACCATAGTCTTGCATTGCTAGTAGAGGAAATAGTAATAAATATGTACCTAAACTAGCATATATTTACTAGCTAAAGATACTGTCCTGTGACCTTGATGACTAGTATATAAAGTTAGAAATATACACGAAGGTGAAGCTTGTTGATGTCAGAGAGATAATGAAGTCACGTGAGTCCTGTGTTGTGAGGTAGGGGAGGGTTTATTGTGGTTTAGTGTTGTGAGGTAGGGGAGGGTTTATTGTGGTTTAGTGTTGTGAGGTAGGGGAGGGTTTATTGTGGTTTAGTGTTGTGAGGTAGAGGAGGGTTTATTGTGGTTTAGTGTTGTGAGGTAGGGGAGGGTTTATTGTGGCTTAGTGTTGTGACGTACGGGAGGGTTTATTGTGGTTTAGTGTTGTGAGGTAGGGGAGGGTTTATTGTGGTTTAGTGTTGTGAGGTAGGGGAGGGTTTATTGTGGTTTAGTGTTGTGAGGTAGGGGAGGGTTTATTGTGGTTTAGTGTTGTGAGGTACGGGAGGGTTTATTGTGGTTTAGTGTTGTGAGGTAGGGGAGGGTTTATTGTGGTTTAGTGTTGTGAGGTAGGGGAGGGTTTATTGTGGTTTAGTGTTGTGACGTACCGGAGGGTTTATTGTGGTTTAGTGTTGTGAGGTAGGGGAGGGTTTATTGTGGTTTAGTGTTGTGAGGTAGGGGAGGGTTTATTGTGGCTTAGTGTTGTGAGGTAGGGGAGGGTTTATTGTGGTTTAGTGTTGTGAGGTAGGGGAGGGTTTATTGTGGTTTAGTGTTGTGAGGTAGAGGAGGGTTTATTGTGGTTTAGTGTTGTGAGGTAGGGGAGGGTTTATTGTGGCTTAGTGTTTTGACGTACGGGAGGGTTTATTGTGGTTTAGTGTTGTGAGGTAGGGGAGGGTTTATTGTGGTTTAGTGTTGTGAGGTAGGGGAGGGTTTATTGTGGTTTAGTGTTGTGAGGTAGGGGAGGGTTTATTGTGGTTTAGTGTTGTGAGGTACGGGAGGGTTTATTGTGGTTTAGTGTTGTGAGGTAGGGGAGGGTTTATTGTGGTTTAGTGTTGTGAGGTAGGGGAGGGTTTATTGTGGTTTAGTGTTGTGACGTACCGGAGGGTTTATTGTGGTTTAGTGTTGTGAGGTAGAGGAGGGTTTATTGTGGTTTAGTGTTGTGAGGTAGGGGAGGGTTTATTGTGGTTTAGTGTTGTGAGGTAGAGGAGGGTTTATTGTGGTTTAGTGTTGTGAGGTAGGGGAGGGTTTATTGTGGTTTAGTGTTGTGAGGTACGGGAGGGTTTATTGTGGTTTAGTGTTGTGAGGTAGGGGAGGGTTTATTGTGGTTTAGTGTGAGGTAGGGGAGGGTTTATTGTGGTTTAGTGTTGTGAGGTAGGGGAGGGTTTATTGTGGTTTAGTGTTGTGACGTACGGGAGGGTTTATTGTGGTTTAGTGTTGTGAGGTAGGGGAGGGTTTATTGTGGTTTAGTGTTGTGAGGTAGGGGAGGGTTTATTGTGGTTTAGTGTTGTGACGTACGGGAGGGTTTATTGTGGTTTAGTGTTGTGAGGTAGGGGAGGGTTTATTGTGGTTTAGTGTTGTGAGGTAGAGAAGGGTTTATTGTGGTTTAGTGTTGTGAGGTAGGGGAGGGTTTATTGTGGTTTAGTGTTGTGAGGTAGAGGAGGGTCTATTGTGGTTTAGTGTTGTGAGGTAGGGGAGGGTTTATTGTGTTTTAGTGTTGTGACGTACGGGAGGGTTTATTGTGGTTTAGTGTTGTGAGGTAGGGGAGGGTTTATTGTGGTTTAGTGTTGTGAGGTAGGGGAGGGTTTATTGTGGTTTAGTGTTGTGAGGTAGGGGAGGGTTTATTGTGGTTTAGTGTTGTGAGGTAGGGGAGGGTTTATTGTGGTTTAGTATTGTGAGGTAGGGGAGGGTTTATTGTGGCTTAGTGTTGTGACGTACGGGAGGGTTTATTGTGGTTTAGTGTTGTGAGGTAGGGGAGGGTTTATTGTGGTTTAGTGTTGTGACGTACGGGAGGGTTTATTGTGGTTTAGTGTTGTGAGGTAGAGGAGGGTTTATTGTGGTTTATTGTTGTGAGGTAGGGGAGGGTTTATTGTGGTTTAGTGTTGTGAGGTAGGGGAGGGTTTATTGTGGTTTAGTGTTGTGAGGTAGGGGAGGGTTTATTGTGGCTTAGTGTTGTGACGTACGGGAGGGTTTATTGTGGTTTAGTGTTGTGAGGTAGGGGAGGGTTTATTGTGGTTTAGTGTTGTGACGTACGGGAGGGTTTTTTGCGGTTTAGTGTTGTGACGTACCGGAGGGTTTATTGTGGTTTAGTGTTGTGAGGTAGGGGAGGGTTTATTGTGGTTTAGTGTTGTGAGGTAGGGGAGGGTTTATTGTGGTTTAGTGTTGTGACGTACGGGAGGGTTTATTGTGGTTTAGTGTTGTGACGTACGGGAGGGTTTATTGTGGTTTAGTGTTGTGACGTACGGGAGGGTTTATTGTGGTTTAGTGTTGTGACGTACGGGAGGGTTTATTGTGGTTTAGTGTTGTGACGTACGGAAGGGTTTATTGTGGTTTAGTGTTGTGACGTACGGGAGGGTTTAATGTGGTTTAGTGTTGTGACGTACGGTAGGGTTTATTGTGGTTTAGTGTTGTGAGGTAGGGGAGGGTTTATTGTGGTTTAGTGTTGTGACGTACGGGAGGGTTTATTGTGGTTTAGTGTTGTGATGTACGGGAGGGTTTATTGTGGTTTAGTGTTGTGACGTACGGGAGGGTTTATTGTGGTTTAGTGTTGTGACGTACGGGAGGGTTTATTGTGGTTTAGTGTTGTGAGGTAGGGGAGGGTTTATTGTGGTTTAGTGTTGTGAGGTAGGGGAGGGTTTATTGTGGTTTAGTGTTGTGAGGTAGGGGAGGGTTTATTGTGGTTTAGTGTTGTGACGTACGGGAGGGTTTATTGTGGTTTAGTGTTGTGAGGTAGGGGAGGCTTTATTGTGGTTTAGTGTTGTGAGGTAGGGGAGGGTTTATTGTGGTTTAGTGTTTTGAGGTAGGGGAGGGTTTATTGTGGTTTAGTGTTGTGACGTACGGGAGGGTTTATTGTGGTTTAGTGTTGTGACGTACGGGAGGGTTTATTGTGGTTTAGTGTTGTGACGTACGGGAGGGTTTATTGTGGCTTAGTGTTGTGACGTACGGGAGGGTTTATTGTGGCTTACTGTTGTGAGGTAGAGGAGGGTTTATTGTGGCTTAGTGTTGTGAGGTAGGGGAGGGTTTATTGTGGTTTAGTGTTGTGAGGTAGAGGAGGGTTTATTGTGGCTTAGTGTTGTGAGGTAGAGGAGGGTATATTGTGGCTTAGTGTTGTGAGGTAGAGGAGGGTTTATTGTGGCTTAGTGTTGTGAGGTAGGGGAGGGTTTATTGTGGTTTAGTGTTGTGACGTACGGGAGGGTTTATTGTGGCTTAGTGTTGTGACGTACGGGAGGGTTTATTGTGGCTTAGTGTTGTGAGGTAGAGGAGGGTTTATTGTGGCTTAGTGTTGTGAGGTAGAGGAGGGTTTATTGTGGCTTAGTGTTGTGAGGTAGAGGAGGGTTTATTGTGGCTTAGTGTTGTGAGGTAGGGGAGGGTTTATTGTGGTTTAGTGTTGTGACGTACGGGAGGGTTTATTGTGGCTTAGTGTTGTGAGGTAGAGGAGGGTATATTGTGGCTTAGTGTTGTGAGGTAGAGGAAGGTTTATTGTGGCTTAGTGTTGTGAGGTAGGGGAGGGTTTATTGTGGTTTAGTGTTGTGACGTACGGGAGGGTTTATTGTGGCTTAGTGTTGTGAGGTAGAGGAGGGTTTATTGTGGCTTAGTGTTGTGAGGTAGGGGAGGGTTTATTGTGGTTTAGTGTTGTGACGTACGGGAGGGTTTATTGTGGCTTAGTGTTGTGACGTACGGGAGGGTTTATTGTGGCTTAGTGTTGTGAGGTAGAGGAGGGTTTATTGTGGCTTAGTGTTGTGAGGTAGAGGAGGGTTTATTGTGGCTTAGTGTTGTGAGGTAGAGGAGGGTTTATTGTGGCTTAGTGTTGTGAGGTAGAGGAGGGTTTATTGTGGCTTAGTGTTGTGAGGTAGAGGAGGGTTTATTGTGGCTTAGTGTTGTGAGGTAGAGGAGGGTTTATTGTAGCTTAGTGTTGTAAGGTAGAGGAGGGTTTATTGTGGTTTAGTGTTGTGACGTACGGGAGGGTTTATTGTGGCTTAGTGTTGTGAGGTAGAGGAGGGTTTATTGTGGCTTAGTGTTGTGAGGTAGGGGAGGGTTTATTGTGGCTTAGTGTTGTGAGGTAGAGGAGGGTTTATTGTGGCTTAGTGTTGTGAGGTAGAGGAGGGTTTATTGTGGCTTAGTGTTGTGACGGACGGGAGGGTTTATTGTGGCTTAGTGTTGTGAGGTAGAGGAGGGTTTATTGTGGCTTAGTGTTGTGAGGTAGAGAAGGGTTTATTGTGGCTTAGTGTTGTGACGTACGGGAGGGTTTATTGTGGCTTAGTGTTGTGAGGTAGAGGAGGGTTTATTGTGGCTTAGTGTTGTGAGGTAGAGGAGGGTTTATTGTGGCTTTGTGTTGTGAGGTAGAGGAGGGTTTATTGTGGCTTAGTGTTGTGAGGTAGAGGAGGGTTTACTGTGGCTTAGTGTTGTGAGGTAGAGGAGGGTTTATTGTGGCTTAGTGTTGTGAGGTAGAGGAGGGTTTATTGTAGCTTAGTGTTGTAAGGTAGAGGAGGGTTTATTGTGGTTTAGTGTTGTGACGTACGGGAGGGTTTATTGTGGCTTAGTGTTGTGAGGTAGAGGAGGGTTTATTGTGGCTTAGTGTTGTGAGGTAGAGGAGGGTTTATTGTGGCTTAGTGTTGTGAGGTAGGGGAGGGTTTATTGTGGCTTAGTGTTGTGAGGTATTGGAGGGTTTATTGTGGCTTAGTGTTGTGAGGTAGAGGAGGGTTTATGTGGCTTAGTGTTGTGAGGTAGAGGAGGGTTTATTGTGGCTTAGTGTTGTGAGGTAGAGGAGGGTTTATTGTGGCTTAGTGTTGTGAGGTAGAGGAGGGTTTATTGTGGTTTAGTGTTGTGACGTACGGGAGGGTTTATTGTGGCTTAGTGTTGTGAGGTAGAGGAGGGTTTATTGTGGTTTAGTGTTGTGACGTACGGGAGGGTTTATTGTGGCTTAGTGTTGTGAGGTAGAGGAGAGTTTATTGTGGCTTAGTGTTGTGAGGTAGAGGAGGGTTTATTGTGGCTTAGTGTTGTGAGGTAGAGGAGGGTTTATTGTGGCTTAGTGTTGTGAGGTAGAGGAGGGTTTATTGTGGCTTAGTGTTGTGAGGTAGGGGAGGGTTTATTGTGGCTTAGTGTTGTGAGGTAGAGGAGGGTTTATTGTGGCTTAGTGTTGTGACGCACGGGAGGGTTTATTGTGGCTTAGTGTTGTGAGGTAGAGGAGGGTTTATTGTGGCTTAGTGTTGTGAGGTAGAGGAGGGTTTATTGTGGCTTAGTGTTGTGATGTAGAGGAGGGTTTATTGTGGCTTAGTGTTGTGAGGTAGAGGAGGGTTTATTGTGGCTTAGTGTTGTGAGGTAGAGGAGGGTTTATTGTGGTTTAGTGTTGTGACGTACGGGAGGGTTTATTGTGGCTTAGTGTTGTGAGGTAGAGGAGGGTTTATTGTGGCTTAGTGTTGTGAGGTAGGGGAGGGTTTATTGTGGCTTAGTGCTGTGAGGTAGAGGAGGGTTTATTGTGGCTTAGTGTTGTGACGTACGGGAGGGTTTATTGTGGCTTAGTGTTGTGAGGTAGAGGAGGGTTTATTGTGGCTTAGTGTTGTGAGGTAGAGGAGGGTTTATTGTGGCTTAGTGTTGTGACGTACAGGAGGGTTTATTGTGGCTTAGTGTTGTGAGGTAGAGGAGGGTTTATTGTGGCTTAGTGTTGTGAGGTAGAGGAGGGTTTATTGTGGCTTAGTGTTGTGAGGTAGAGGAGGGTTTATTGTGGCTTAGTGTTGTGAGGTAGAGGAGGGTTTATTGTGGCTTAGTGTTGTGAGGTAGAGGAGGGTTTATTGTGGCTTAGTGTTGTGAGGTAGAGGAGGGTTTATTGTGGCTTAGTGTTGTGAGGTAGGGGAGGGTTTATTGTGGTTTAGTGTTGTGATGTAGGGGAGGGTTTATTGTGGTTTAGTGTTGTGACGTACGGGAGGGTTTATTGTGGTTTAGTGTTGTGACGTACGGGAGGGTTTATTGTGGTTTAGTGTTGTGACGTACGTGAGGATTTATTGTGGTTTAGTGTTGTGAAGTACGGGAGGGTTTATTGTGGCTTAGTGTTGTGAGGTAGAGGAGGGTTTATTGTGGTTTAGTGTTGTGACGTACGGGAGGGTTTATTGTGGTTTAGTGTTGTGAGGTAGAGGAGGGTTTATTGTGGCTTAGTGTTGTGAGGTAGAGGAGGGTTTATTGTGGTTTAATGTTGTGAGGTAGGGGAGGGTTTATTGTGGTTTAGTGTTGTGACGTACGGGAGGGTTTATTGTGGTTTAGTGTTGTGACGTACGGGAGGGTTTATTGTGGTTTAGTGTTGTGAGGTAGGGGAGGGTTTATTGTGGTTTAGTGTTGTGAGGTAGGGGAGGGTTTATTGTGGTTTAGTGTTGTGACGTACGGGAGGGTTTATTGTGGTTTAGTGTTGTGACGTACGGGAGGGTTTATTGTGGCTTAGTGTTGTGACGTACAGGAGGGTTTATTGTGGTTTAGTGTTGTGAGGTAGAGGAGGGTTTATTGTGGTTTAGTGTTGTGACGTACGGGAGGGTTTATTGTGGCTTAGTGTTGTGAGGTAGGAGAGGGTTTATTGTGGCTTAGTGTTGTGACGTACGGGAGGGTTTATTGTGGCTTAGTGTTGTGACGTACGGGAGGGTTTATTGTGGCTTAGTGTTGTGAGGTAGAGGAGGTTTTATTGTGGTTTAGTGTTGTGACGTACGGGAGGGTTTATTGTGGCTTAGTGTTGTGAGGTAGAGGAGGTTTTATTGTGGTTTAGTGTTGTGACGTACGGGAGGGTTTATTGTGGCTTAGTGTTGTGAGGTAGAGGAGGTTTTATTGTGGCTTAGTATTGTGACGTACGGGAGGGTTTATTGTGGCTTAGTGTTGTGAGGTAGAGGAGGTTTTATTGTGGTTTAGTGTTGTGACGTACGGGAGGGTTTATTGTGGCTTAGTGTTGTGAGGTAGGGGAGGGTTTATTGTGGTTTAGTGTTGTTAGGTAGAGGAGGGTTTATTGTGGCTTAGTGTTGTGAGGTAGGGGAGGGTTTATTGTGGTTTAGTGTTGTGAGGTAGGAGATGGTTTATTGTGGTTTAGTGTTGTGACGTACGGGAGGGTTTATTGTGGCTTAGTGTTGTGAGGTAGGAGAGGGTTTATTGTGGCTTAGTGTTGTGAGGTAGGAGATGGTTTATTGTGGTTTAGTGTTGTGAGGTAGGAGATGGTTTATTGTGGTTTAGTGTTGTGACGTACGGGAGGGTTTATTGTGGCTTGGTGTTGTGAGGTAGAGGAGGGTTTATTGTGGCTTAGTGTTGTGAGGTAGAGGAGGGTTTATTTTGGCTTAGTGTTGTGAGGTAGGAGAGGGTTTATTGTGGCTTAGTGTTGTGAGGTAGAGGAGGGTTTATTGTGGTTTAGTGTTGTGACGTACGGGAGGGTTTATTGTGGTTTAGTGTTGTGAGGTAGAGGAGGGTTTATTGTGGCTTAGTGTTGTGAGGTAGGGGAGGGTTTATTGTGGTTTACTGTTGTGACGTACGGGAGGGTTTATTGTGGTTTAGTGTTGTGAGGTAGGAGATGGTTTATTGTGACTTAGTGTTGTGAGGTAGGAGATGGTTTATTGTGGTTTAATGTTGTGAGGTAGGAGATGGTTTATTGTGGTTTAGTGTTGTGAGGTAGGGGAGGGTTTATTGTGGTTTAGTGTTGTGAGGTAGGAGATGGTTTATTGTGGTTTAGTGTTGTGAGGTAGGAGATGGTTTATTGTGGTTTAGTGTTGTGAGGTAGGGGAGGGTTTATTGTGGTTTAGTGTTGTGAGGTAGGAGATGGTTTATTGTGGCTTAGTGTTGTGAGGTAGGGGAGGGTTTATTGTGGTTTAGTGTTGTGAGGTAGGAGATGGTTTATTGTGGTTTAGTGTTGTAAGGTAGGGGAGGGTTTATTGTGGTTTAGTGTTGTGACGTACGGGAGGGTTTATTGTGGTTTAGTGTTGTGACGTACGGGAGGGTTTATTGTGGTTTAGTGTTGTGAGGTAGGGGAGGGTTTATTGTGGTTTAGTGTTGTGAGGTAGGGGAGGGTTTATTGTGGTTTAGTGTTGTGAGGTACAGGATGATTTAGTCTGGTTTATTGTGAGGTTGGGGATGGTTTATTGTGGTTTAGTGTTGTGAGGTAGGGGATGGTTTAATCTGATTTAGTTTTGTGAGGTAGGGGATGGTTTAGTATTGTGAGGTAGGGGATGGTTTAGTCTGGTTTAGTTTTATGACGTAGGGGATGGTTTAGTCTGGTTTAGTTTTGTGAGGTAGGGGATGGTTTAGTCTGGTTTAGTTTTGTGAGGTTGGGGATGGTTTAGTCTGGTTTAGTTTTCTGAGGTAGGGAATGGTCTGAGACCAGGCCTCTTGGTGGATCAGGACCTGATCAACCAGGCTGTTAGTGTTGGCCGCATGCAACCCGACGTATGAACCACAGCCCAGCTGGTCAGGTACTGACTCTAGGTGCCTGTCCAGTGCCTGCTTGAAGACAGCCAGGGGTCTTGAAGACAGTCAGGGGTCTTGAAGACAGTCAGGGGTCTTGAAGACAGCCAGGGGTCTATTGGTAACCCCCTTATGTATGCTAGGAGGCAGTTGAACAGTCTTGGGCCCCTGGCACTTATTGTGTTGTCTCTTAACGTGCTAGTGACACCCCTGCTTTTCATTGGGGGGATGTTGCATCGTCTGCCGAGTCTTTTGCTTTCATGGGGAGTGATTTTCGTGTGCAAGTTCGGTACTAGTCCCTCTAGGATTTTCCAGGTATATATAATCATGTATCTCTCCCGCCTGCATTCCAGGGAGTACAGGTTCAGGAACTTTAAGCACTCCCAGTAATTGAGGTGTTTTATCTCCGTTATGCGCGCCGTGAAGGTTCTCTGTACATTTTCTAGGTCAGCAATTTCACCTGCCTTGAAAGGTGGTGTTAGTGTGCAGCAATATTCCAGCCTAGATAAGAACATAAGAACATAAGAACGAAGGAACACTGCAGAAGGCCTACTGGCCCATGCGAGGCAGGTCCAAGTCTCCTACCGGCTTAAGCCAATGCACCCAACCTAGTCAGGTCAGGTCACATTGACTTAAGGGAGGAACACGGCAACCGACCTGTTAGCACAAGCTATCAGGTCTAACTCACACCCACCCACATCTACTCATGTATTTATCCAACCTATTTTTAAAGCTACACAACGTTCTGGCCTCTATAACGGTACTTGGGAGTTTGTTCCACTCATCCACAACTCTATTACCAAACCAGTACTTTCCTATATCCTTCCTGAATCTGAATTTTTCCAACTTAAAACCATTGCTGCGAGTCCTGTCTAGGCTAGATATTTTCAGCACACTATTTACATCCCCTTTATTTATTCCTGTCTTCCATTTATACACCTCAATCATATCCCCCCTAATTCTACGTCTTTCTAGAGAGTGCAGATTCAGGGCCCTTAGTCTATCCTCATAGGGAAGGTTTCTGATACATGGGATCATCTTTGTCATCCTCCTTTGTACATTTTCCAGAGAATTTATATCCATTCTGTAATACGGTGACCAAAACTGTGCAGCATAATCTAAATGAGGCCTAACCAAGGATGTATAGAGTTGAAGAACAACCTGAGGACTCCTATTATTTATGCTTCTTGATATGAAGCCAAGGATTCTATTAGCTTTATTGCGAACACTTATGCACTGTTGTCTTGGTTTCAGATTACTGCTAACCAGAACTCCTAAATCTTTTTCGCAATCCGTAATATTAAGATCTACATTATTTAGTTTATATGTGGCATGGTTATTGTCCTGTCCAACATTTAGAACTTTGCATTTGTCTATATTAAACTGCATCTGCCACTTCTCCGACCACTGCATCAGTCTATTCAAATCTTCCTGGAGTGCTCGAATGTCCTCGTCAGAATGAATTCGACGGCCTATTTTGGTGTCATCGGCAAACTTGCCGATGTCGCTCTTTATGCCCTCATCTATGTCGTTTATGTAGATTGTGAACAGCAGGGGGCCCAACACTGACCCCTGTGGAACACCGCTCGTGACGCTTCCCCACTCTGATTTCTCCCCATTTATGCAAACTCTCTGCTGCCTATTTGTCAACCATGCCTCTATCCAGGAAAAAATTTCTCCTCCTATTCCATGTGCTTTAATTTTCCTCAATAGTCTCTGATGTGGGACCCTGTCAAAAGCCTTACTGAAGTCCATATACACAATATCATATTCATTACCATGATCTACCTCCTCAAATACCTTAGTGAAAAAAGTTAATAAATTCGTAAGGCAGGAACGCCCCTTTGTAAAACCATGCTGAGATTCGTTGATTAATTTATGCTTTTCAAGATGGCTACGAACTGCCTCGGCAATTATTGATTCCATAAATTTTCCCACTATGGAGGTTAGGCTTATTGGTCTATAGTTCGAAGCTAAGGACCTGTCACCTGTTTTGAAAATAGGTATCACATTTGCCATTTTCCACTTATCTGGCACCATGCCAGTTTGTAGTGATATGTTGAAAAGATTGGCCAAAGGTGTGCTAAGCTCCTCTTTACATTCCTTTAGAACCCTTGCATACAGTTCATCAGGGCCTGGGGATTTGTTAGGTTTTAATTTATCTATTTGCCTAAGGACCATGTCACTTGTGACCCTAATAGTGCACAGTTTATTATCGTCCTGTTCTACATAATTTATCATTACTGGAATATCGCTGGTATCCTCCTGTGTAAAAACTGAGAGGAAGTATGTGTTAAAAATTCTACACATTTCCTTATCACTGTCAGTGAGCTGACCCGAGGAACTTTTGAGTGGGCCTATCTTGTCCCTGATCTTACTTCTGTATACCTGAAAGAATCCTTTTGGGTTAGTCTTCGATTCTTTTGCAACTTTAACCTCATAATCTCTTTTTGCTTTTCTAATTCCCTTTTTTATTTCTCTCTTTAACTGAATATATCGATTTCTTAATTGCCCCTCTCCTCTTTTGATTTGCCTATATATGCCTCTCTTTTGACCAATCAGATATTTTAATCTATTGTTCATCCATTTAGGATCATTTTTGTTTGATCTGATTTCCCTATTTGGAACATAATTTGACTGAGCAGCTAGAACTATGCCCTGGAAAGCATCATATCGGCAACCATCACCACCTACCTGACCCTTAGTCAGGTCATTCCAGTTCAGCCCACCTAAGTAATTTTTCAGTCCTATGAAATCAGCCAAGCGAAAATCAGGGACGGAGACTTGATTGCCATTATTAGGGGAATTCCATGATATATTAAAACTGAGTGATTTGTGATCACTCTCCCCAAGCTCATCATTAACCTCAAGATTATTAATTAGTGTTTCCCTACTGGCAAGAACCAAGTCAAGGAGGTTATTTCCCCTAGTTGGCTCTGTCACAAACTGTTTTAAAAAACAATCCTGGATCGTATCAAGAAAGTCACCCGACTCTAAATTTCCTGTCAAATTGCTCCAGTCAATCTGTCTATAGTTGAAATCTCCCATTAGCACAACATTTTCGTATGTAGATGCCTTACGAATTTCGTCCCATAGAAGTTTACTGCACTCCCTATCAAGATTTGGGGCCCTGTAAATCACACCCAAAATTAGTTTTTCTCGGCCCTCGAGAAGCTGTAACCAAACAGATTCAGTGGCTGACGCTTCTAATTTAATATCTTGTCTAACACAACAATTTAAATTGTCTCTGACATACATCGCTACTCCACCACCTTTCCTGTTGACCCTGTCAGTGTGGAATAATTTATAGCCTTGTATGTGACATTCAGAGGGCATCTCTCTATCTTTCAGATTGAGCCAGGTCTCTGTTATAGCAATAATATCTATGTTTCCTGCACTTGCAATTAATCTTAGCTCATCTATCTTATTTCTAACACTCCTGCTATTAGTATAGTAAACCTTAAGGGAGCTAGTCCCTTGCTGCCCTCTGCTGTCCCCCTTTGTTTGCTGACCTGTTCTATTGTCTTTATTTATAACTTCATGCTGAATGCCTTTTATACATTTACTGTTTCCAACCCTAGTGTTGCAACCTGCTTGTTTCCCACACACACCCATACCTCTATCTTCCATCAGTTTAAAATCATAGGCATTTCACCAATGGCCTTCTCAATCGAGTCTGCAAGTGCTACCACCCCTGCCCCAGAGAGATGTACCCCATCCCTTGCATACATATCATGTTTGCCATAAAAGTTGTTCCAGTTGTCAATGAATGGGATTGCAAGTTCCTTGCAGTATCTGTCTAGCCAGCAATTTACACCAATTGCCCTAGACAACCATTCATTTCCTACTCCCCTTCTAGGCAAGATGCTACATATGATTGGGATCCCTCCCTTAGACTTAATGAAATCTATAGCTGACCTGTACTTATCTAACAGCTCTTCTCTCCTACCCTTCCCAATATCATTTCCACCAGCACTGAGACAGATAATGGGCTTGTTCCCATTACCTGACATGATATTATCCAGCCTGTTGACAATGTCCCCAACACCAGCTCCAGGGAAGCACACTCTATCTCTCATCTTCTTATTCCTATTACAAAAAGCACGGTCAATATATCTTACCTGAGAGTCACCAACCACAAGAATGCGCTTACCTTCATTAGCAGGGGCAGTAGTACCCTTACCTTCACTGGCCACTGAAGTACATTCATCCTGGAGAACAGAGAAGCGATTTCCTACCTTCAGATCTTCACTCTTAACTTTCCTTACTCTGATGCGCCTCCCATTACTGTGAACAACTCGCCACTTGTAGCAGGTGCTGGGCTGCACCTCACTGCTGGTAACCGTTGCTACCGCCCCAACTACAGCCTCCTCACAGCGAGAGACAGACTGCACCTCACTGCTAGAAGTCTCATTCCCCACAACTCCAGCCACCTCACACTCTCTCCCAGACCCATTGAGGTGGACCTTCAGCCTCCTAATCTCCTCCTGGAGAAGCAAGACCTCCTCCTTCAACTCTCCAACCTCAGTTTTTAAAACACTGCAGAAGCAAGCCATGCTTTGTAACCGTCCACGCTAATCCCCAAAGCAGCTCAGGGTCTGTGACCTCACGTGACCTGAAGAATGTCATCATGGGCTTGGCATCCCTAGTTTTGAAGGTTCTCATTATCCATCCTGTCATTTTCCTAGCAGATGCGATTGATACAATGTTTTGGTTCTTGAAGGTGAGATCCTCCGACATGATCACTCCCAGGTCTTTGACGTTAGTTTTTCACTCTATTGTGTGGCTGGAATTTGTTTTATACTCCGATATAGTTTTAATTTCCTAACGTTTTCCATATCAGAGTAATTGAAATTTCTCATCACTGAACTTCATATTGTTTTCTGTGTCCCTTTTAAATATTTGGTTGATGTCCGCCTGCAGCCTTGCAGTGTCTGCAATGGAAGACACTGTCATGCAGATTCGGGTGTCATCTGCAAAGGAAGACACGGTGCTGTGGCTGACATCCTTGTCTATGTCAGATATGAGGATGAGAAACAAGATGGGAGCGAGTACTGTGCCTTGTGGAACAGAGCTTTTCACCGTAGCTGCCTCGGACTTTACTCTGTTGACTACTACTCTGTGTTCTGTTAGTGAGGAAATTGTAGATCCATCTAACAACTTTTCCTGTTATTCCTTTATCACGCATTTTGTGAGCTATTACGCCATGGTCACACTTGTCGAAGGCATTTGCAAAGTCTGTATATATTACATCTGCATTTTCTTTGTCTTCTAGTGCATCTAGGACCTTGTCATAGTGGTCCAGTAGTTGAGACAGACAGGAGCGACCTGCTCTAAACCCATGTTGCCCTGGGTTGTGTAATTGATGGGTTTCTAGATGGGTAGCGATCTTGCTTCTTAGAACCCTTTCAAAGATATGTGTCCTCATGTCAGAGTATATCCTCATGTCAGTAAATATGTGTCATGTCAGAGAATATGTAACCTCATATCATTGAATATGTGACCTCATGTCAGTGAAAGTGTCCTCATGTCAGAGAATATGTGTACTCATGTCAGAGAATGTGTCCTCATGACAGTGAATATGTGTCCTCATGTAAGGGAATATGTGTCCTCATGTCAGAGAATATGTGTACTCATGTCAGAGAATGTGTCCTCATGACAGTGAATATGTGTCCTCATGTCAGTGAATATGTGTCCTCATGTCAGGGAATATGTGTCTTCATCTTCAAGTATATGTATCATCATATCAGAGTACATTAATAATCATGCCAGGGTAGATGTATCCACGTAACATAACACACACAGTAGGAGGCCTCCACCATGAAATGTTCCCATTAAAGTCGTGAACAGAGGTCAGGATCAGAGAGAAAGTTCAATTGAACCTAAACATTACAATACATTGGTGGAATGTATTGTTTTATATTTTATACAATAGATGGGTACAACAATGACCGTACCTCGTGCACACACACACACACACACACACACACACACACACGCACACACACTGTTACGCCCCTCGTTTGTGAACCTTCTAGTTCAAGTATGATGTATGTGTAACTGACTTCTTTATTAGTAGCTAAAATGAGGATATTGGTATTGGTACTGGAGACGCTGGTGATTGTCCCTAGCTGTGCTAGGAGCGAGTTTAAGTGTGTTGCTGTACTGGAGACGCTGGTGATTGTCCCTAGCTGTGCTAGGAGCGGGTTTAAGTGTGTTGCTGTACTGGAGACGCTGGTGATTGTCCCTAGCTGTGGTAGGAGCGGGTTTAAGTGTGTGTTGCTGTACTGGAGACGCTGGTGATTGTCCCTAGCTGTGCTAGGAGCGAGTTTAAGTGTGTTGCTGTACTGGAGACGCTGGTGATTGTCCCTAGCTGTGCTAGGAGCGGGTTTAAGTGTGTTGCTGTACTGGAGACGCTGGTGATTGTCCCTAGCTGTGCTAGGAGCGAGTTTAAGTGTGTTGCTGTACTGGAGACGCTGGTGATTGTCCCTAGCTGTGCTAGGAGCGGGTTTAAGTGTGTTGCTGTACTGGAGACGCTGGTGATTGTCCCTAGCTGTGGTAGGAGCGGGTTTAAGTGTGTGTTGCTGTACTGGAGACGCTGGTGATTGTCCCTAGCTGTGCTAGGAGCGGGTTTAAGTGTGTTGCTGTACTGGAGACGCTGGTGATTGTCCCTAGCTGTGCTAGGAGCGGGTTTAAGTGTGTTGCTGTACTGGAGACGCTGGTGATTGTCCCTAGCTGTGCTAGGAGCGGGTTTAAGTGTGTTGCTGTACTGGAGACGCTGGTGATTGTCCCTAGCTGTGCTAGGAGCGGGTTTAAGTGTGTTGCTGTACTGGAGACGCTGGTGATTGTCCCTAGCTGTGCTAGGAGCGGGTTTAAGTGTGTTGCTGTACTGGAGACGCTGGTGATTGTCCCTAGCTGTGCTAGGAGCGGGTTTAAGTGTGTTGCTGTACTGGAGACGCTGGTGATTGTCCCTAGCTGTGCTAGGAGCGGGTTTAAGTGTGTTGCTGTACTGGAGACGCTGGTGATTGTCCCTAGCTGTGCTAGGAGCGGGTTTAAGTGTGTTGCTGTACTGGAGACGCTGGTGATTGTCCCTAGCTGTGCTAGGAGCGGGTTTAAGTGTGTTGCTGTACTGGAGACGCTGGTGATTGTCCCTAGCTGTGCTAGGAGCGGGTTTAAGTGTGTTGCTGTACTGGAGACGCTGGTGATTGTCCCTAGCTGTGCTAGGAGCGGGTTTAAGTGTGTTTTGCTGTACTGGAGACGCTGGTGATTGTCCCTAGCTGTGCTAGGAACGGGTTTAAGTGTGTTGCTGTACTGGAGACGCTGGTGATTGTCCCTAGCTCTGCTAGGAGCGGGTTTAAGTGTGTGTTGCTGTACTGGAGACGCTGGTGATTGTCCCTAGCTGTGCTAGGAGCGGGTTTAAGTGTGTTGCTGTACTGGAGACGCTGGTGATTGTCCCTAGCTGTGCTAGGAGCGGGTTTTAGTGTGTGTTGCTGTACTGGAGACGCTGGAGATTCTCCCTAGCTGTGCTAGGAGCGGGTTTAAGTGTGTTGCTGTACTGGAGACGCTGGTGATTGTCCCTAGCTCTGCTAGGAGCGGGTTTAAGTGTGTTGCTGTACTGGAGACGCTGGTGATTGTCCCTAGCTCTGCTAGGAGCGGGTTTAAGCAGTATTGGTTCAAAGAGGACGGCGAAAAAGTCATGAGAGACAGACTCGCCTGGAAACTCCTTCAAGTGTACAATATTCCTAATCTCACTTAGTATACAGTGGACCCCCGCTTAACGATCACCTCCCAATGTGACCAATTATGTAAGTGTATTTATGTAAGTGCGTTTGTACGTGTATGTTTGGGGGTGTGAAATGGACTAATCTACTTCACAATATTCCTTATGGGAACAAATTCGGTCAGTACTAGCACCTGAACATACTTCTGGAATGAAAAAATATCGTTAACCGGGGGTCCACTGTATTTTGAAAGTTGAATAAGAGTGAATTATTAGGGAAGTGTTACGTTTTCTGTCTCATTGGGACTGAGTCAATCAAAGTGTTACTAGAGCCATTCAGTACTATAATCAAGACAGAGCAGAGACGCTGTGGCACACAAAGAATCTCGGCTGTTACATGATGACCCGACACTGGAACTCCAGTGTCGGGTCTTTATTTCTATAAGTACAAGGTATACAGACCATAGCTGACATCAGTGACATACTACTATATAGAAAGCCGCTTGTTATGCTGAGCATTTCCCGCAGATTAGGCCAGTTTTGTCCCCAGGCTGCGATCCACACCTGTCGACTAACACCCAGGTACCTACTTATTGCCAAGCGAACAGGGACAGCAGGTGTTTTAAGGAAACACGCCAGAATGTTTCCACCCGTACAGGGGAGTGAACCATGCACCTCAATGTGTCAGTTGAGTGCGCTAACAATCGAGCTATGGGACCCGCGTCAGGAAACACATGTCCAGTTTCCTGACTAATCCCACCTAACCTAACCTAACCTCAGCTGCCACCCACACATACACTACTTAACCTAACCTCAGCTGCCACCCACACATACACTACTTAACCTAACCTCAGCTGCCACCCACACATTCACTACCTAACCTAACCTCAGCTGCCACCCACACATACACCACCAACCCTAACCTCAGCTGCCACCCACACATACACTACTTAACCTAACCTCAGCTGCCACCCACACATACACTACTTAACCTAACCTCAGCTGCCACCCACACATACACTACTTAACCTAACCTCAGCTGCCACCCACACATTCACTACCTAACCTAACCTCAGCTGCCACCCACACATACACCACCAACCCTAACCTCAGCTGCCACCCACACATACACCACCTAACCTAACCTCAGCTGCCACCCACACATGCACCACCAAACCTAACCTCAGCTACCACTCACACATACACTACCTAACCTAACCTCAGCTGCCAGTCACACATACACTACCTAACCTAACCTCAGCTGCCACTCACACATACACCATCTAACCTCAGCTGCCACCCACAAATACACAACCTAACCTAACCTTAGCTGCCACCCACACATACATTACCTAGCCTCAGCTGCCACTCATACACCACCTAACCTAACCTCAGCTGCCACTCACACATGCACCACCTAACCTCAGCTGCCACCCACAAAAACACCACCTAACCTAACCTCAGCTGCCCCACACACACACACATGCACCTCCTAACCTCAGCTGCCACTCACACATACACTACCTAACCTGACCTCAGCTGCCACTCACACATACACTACCTAACCTAACCTCAGCTGCCACTCACACATACACTACCTAACCTAACCTCAGCTGCCACTCACACATACACTACCTAACCTAACCTCAGCTGCCACTCACACATACACTACCTAACCTAACCTCAGCTGCCACTCACACATACACTACCTAACCTAACCTCAGCTGCCACTCACACATACACTACCTAACCTAACCTCAGCTGCCACTCACACATGCACCACCTAACCTAACCTCAGCTGCCACCCACACATGCACCACCTAACCTAACCTCAGCTGCCACCCACACATACACCACCTAACCTAACCTCAGCTGCCAACCACACATGCACCACCAAACCTAACCTCAGCTGCCACTCACACATACACTACCTAACCTAATCTCAGCTGCCACTCACACATACACCACCTAACCTCAGCTGCCACCCACAAATACACAACCTAACCTAACCTCAGCTGCCACCCACACATACACCACCTAGCCTCAGCTGCCACTCATACACCACCTTACCTAACCTCAGCTGTCACACACAAATACACCACCTAACCTAACCTTAGCTGCCACCCACAAATACACAACCTAACCTAACCTCAGTTGCCACCCACAAAAACACCACCTAACCTAACCTCAGCTGCCCCACACACACACATGCACCTCCTAACCTCAGCTGCCACTCACACATACACTACCTAACCTAACCTCAGCTGCCACTCACACATACACTACCTAACCTAACCTCAGCTGCCACTCACACATACACTACCTAACCTAACCTCAGCTGCCACTCACACATACACCACCTAACCTCAGCTGCCTCTCACACATACACCAGCTAACCTAACCTCAGCTGTCACTCACACATGCACCACCTAACCTCAGCTGCCTCTCACACATACACCAGCTAACCTAACCTCAGCTCATTTACAAATACCTTGTAAATGATTAATTGTAAATCTGGCTTGTCAGAAGGTATGTCTGTCAGTCGTGATGGACGGCTGGTACGTAGGTCCAGCCTGTCTCTTCAGACAGCGGGTTGGTTTATTGTTCTCTGGGTTTGTTGGCAAGTTTTTATGAAGCGTGTTAAAAACGCTGGTTTTGTGAGATGGGGAGTGTTGCGTTTTATGTACCCTGGCTGGCTGGTGTTGACTGTGAGATACACCTACTTACCTACCTATCTACCTGCCTGCCTGCCTGCCTGCCTGCCTGCCTGCCTGCCTACCTACCTACCTACCTATCTGCCTGCCTGCCTGCCTGTCTGCCTGCCTACCTACCTACCTACCTGCCTGCCTGCCTGCCTGCCTACCTACCTACCTACCTACCTACCTCCCTACCTACCTACCTACCTGCCTGCCTGCCTGCCTGCCTGCCTGCCTGCCTACCTACCTACCTACCTACCTACCTACCTACCTACCTACCTACCTGCCTGCCTGCCTGCCTGCCTGCCTGCCTACCTACCTACCTACCTACCTACCTCCCTACCTACCTACCTACCTGCCTGCCTGCCTGCCTGCCTGCCTGCCTACCTACCTACCTACCTACCTACCTCCCTACCTACCTACCTACCTGCCTGCCTGCCTGCCTACCTACCTACCTACCTACCTACCTCCCTACCTACCTACCTACCTGCCTGCCTGCCTGCCTGCCTGCCTGCCTACCTACCTACCTACCTACCTACCTCCCTACCTACCTACCTACCTGCCTGCCTGCCTGCCTACCTACCTACCTACCTACCTACCTCCCTACCTACCTACCTACCTGCCTGCCTGCCTGCCTGCCTGCCTGCCTACCTACCTACCTACCTACCTACCTCCCTACCTACCTACCTACCTGCCTGCCTGCCTGCCTGCCTGCCTGCCTGCCTGCCTACCTACCTACCTACCTATCTGCCTGCCTGCCTGCCTGCCTGCCTGCCTACCTACCTACCTACCTGCCTGCCTGCCTACCTGCCTACCTACCTACCTACCTACCTACCTCCCTACCTACCTACCTACCTGCCTGCCTGCCTGCCTGCCTGCCTGCCTGCCTACCTACCTACCTACCTATCTGCCTGCCTGCCTGCCTGCCTACCTACCTACCTACCTGCCTGCCTGCCTGCCTGCCTACCTACCTACCTACCTACCTACCTCCCTACCTACCTACCTACCTGCCTGCCTGCCTGCCTGCCTACCTACCTACCTACCTACCTACCTACTTGCCTATCTACCCTTCTGTACTTCCCACCTCCAGGACTGTAACATCCTCACTCATCCTTCAGAGTACAGGCACTGTACTTCCCACCTCCAGGACTGTAACATCCTCATTCATCCTTCAGAGTACAGGCACTGTACTTCCCACCTCCAGAACTGTAACATCCTCACTCATCCTTCAGAGTACAGGCACTGTACTTCCCACCTCCAGAACTGTAACATCCTCATTCATCCTTCAGAGTACAGGCACTGTACTTCCCACCTCCAGATCTGTAACATCCTCACTCATCCTTCAGAGTACAGACACTGTACTTCCCACCTCCAGAACTGTAACATCCTCACTCATCCTTCAGAGTACAGGCACTGTACTTCCCACCTCCAGGACTGTAGCATCCTCACTCATCCTTCAGAGTACAGGTACTGTACTTCCCACCTCCAGGACTGTAGCATCCTCACTCATCCTTCAGAGTACAGGCACTGTACTTCCCACCTCCAGAACTGTAACATCCTCCCTCATCCTTCAGAGTACAGACACTGTACTTCCCACCTCCAGGACTGTAACATCCTCACTCATCCTTCAGAGTACAGACACTGTACTTCCCACCTCCAGAACTGTAACATCCTCACTCATCCTTCAGAGTACAGGCACTGTACTTCCCACCTCCAGAACTGTAACATCCTCACTCATCCTTCAGAGTACAGGCACTGTACTTCCCACCTCCAGAACTGTAACATCCTCACTCATCCTTCAGAGTACAGGCACTGTACTTCCCACCTCCAGAACTGTAACATCCTCATTCATCCTTCAGAGTACAGGCACTGTACTTCCCACCTCCAGATCTGTAACATCCTCACTCATCCTTCAGAGTACAGACACTGTACTTCCCACCTCCAGAACTGTAACATCCTCACTCATCCTTCAGAGTACAGGCACTGTACTTCCCACCTCCAGGACTGTAGCATCCTCACTCATCCTTCAGAGTACAGGTACTGTACTTCCCACCTCCAGGACTGTAGCATCCTCACTCATCCTTCAGAGTACAGGCACTGTACTTCCCACCTCCAGAACTGTAACATCCTCACTCATCCTTCAGAGTACAGGCACTGTACTTCCCACCTCCAGAACTGTAACATCCTCACTCATCCTTCAGAGTACAGACACTGTACTTCCCACCTCCAGAACTGTAACATCCTCACTCATCCTTCAGAGTACAGGCACTGTACTTCCCACCTCCAGGACTGTAACATCCTCACTCATCCTTCAGAGTACAGACACTGTACTTCCCACCTCCAGAACTGTAACATCCTCACTCATCCTTCAGAGTACAGACACTGTACTTCCCACCTCCAGAACTGTAACATCCTCACTCATCCTTCAGAGTACAGACACTGTACTTCCCACCTCCAGGACTGTAACATCCTCACTCATCCTTCAGAGTACAGGCACTGTACTTCCCACCTCCAGGACTGTAACATCCTCACTCATCCTTCAGAGTACAGGCACTGTACTTCCCACCTCCAGAACTGTAACATCCTCACTCATCCTTCAGAGTACAGACACTGTACTTCCCACCTCCAGAACTGTAACATCCTCACTCATCCTTCAGAGTACAGACACTGTACTTCCCACCTCCAGGACTGTAACATCCTCACTCATCCTTCAGAGTACAGACACTGTACTTCCCACCTCCAGAACTGTAACATCCTCACTCATCCTTCAGAGTACAGGCACTGTACTTCCCACCTCCAGAACTGTAACATCCTCACTCATCCTTCAGAGTACAGGCACTGTACTTCCCACCTCCAGAACTGTAACATCCTCACTCATCCTTCAGAGTACAGACACTGTACTTCCCACCTCCAGAACTGTAACATCCTCACTCATCCTTCAGAGTACAGGCACTGTACTTCCCACCTCCAGAACTGTAACATCCTCACTCATCCTTCAGAGTACAGACACTGTACTTCCCACCTCCAGAACTGTAACATCCTCACTCATCCTTCAGAGTACAGACACTGTACTTACCACCTCCAGGACTGTAACATCCTCACTTATCCTTCAGAGTACAGACACTGTACTTCCCACCTCCAGGACTGTAACATCCTCACTTATCCTTCAGAGTACAGACACTGTACTTCCCACCTCCAGAACTGTAACATCCTCACTCATCCTTCAGAGTACAGACACTGTACTTCCCACCTCCAGGACTGTAACATCCTCACTCATCCTTCAGAGTACAGACACTGTACTTCCCACCTCCAGGACTGTAACATCCTCACTCATCCTTCAGAGTACAGGTACTGTACTTCCCACCTCCAGGACTGTAACATCCTCACTTATCCTTCAGAGTACAGACACTGTACTTACCACCTCCAGGACTGTAACATCCTCACTTATCCTTCAGAGTACAGACACTGTACTTCCCACCTCCAGGACTGTAACATCCTCACTTATCCTTCAGAGTACAGACACTGTACTTCCCACCTCCAGAACTGTAACATCCTCACTCATCCTTCAGAGTACAGACACTGTACTTCCCACCTCCAGGACTGTAACATCCTCACTCATCCTTCAGAGTACAGACACTGTACTTCCCACCTCCAGGACTGTAACATCCTCACTCATCCTTCAGAGTACAGACACTGTACTTCCCACCTCCAGGACTGTAACATCCTCACTCATCCTTCAGAGTACAGACACTGTACTTCCCACCTCCAGGACTGTAACATCCTCACTCATCCTTCAGAGTACAGACACTGTACTTCCCACCTCCAGGACTGTAACATCCTCACTTATCCTTCAGAATCAGATTAACATCCACTCCCACAGTAGCGTTCAGTCAGATTAACATCCACTCCCACAGTAGCGTTCAGATTAACATCCACTCCCACAGTAGCGTTCAGTCAGATTAACATCCACTCCCACAGTAGCGTTCAGTCAGATTAACATCCACTCCCACAGTAGCTTTCAGTCAGATTAACATCCACTCCCACAGTAGCGTTCAGTCAGATTAACATCCACTCCCACAGCAGCGTTCAGTCAGATTAACATCCACTCCCACAGTAGCGTTCAGTCAGATTAACATCCACTCCCACAGCCACGCCCACAGCCACGCCCACAGCCACGCCCACAGCCACGCCCACAGCCACGCCAACATCCACTCCCACAGCCACGCCCACAGCCACGCCAACATCCACTCCCACAGTCTCGCCCACAGTCACGCCCACAGCCACGCCCACAGCCACGCCCACAGCCACGCCAACATCCACTCCCACAGCCACGCCCACAGCCACGCCAACATCCACTCCCACAGCCTCGCCCACAGTCACGCCCACAGCCACGCCCACAGCCACGCCCACAGCCACGCCAACATCCACTCCCACAGCCACGCCCACAGCCACGCCAACATCCACTCCCACAGCCTCGCCCACAGTCACGCCCACAGCCACGCCCACAGCCACGCCCACAGCCACGCCAACATCCACTCCCACAGCCACGCCCACAGCCACGCCAACATCCACTCCCACAGCCTCGCCCACAGTCACGCCCACAGCCACGCCCACAGCCACGCCCACAGCCACGCCAACATCCACTCCCACAGCCACGCCCACAGTCACGCCAACATCCACTCCCACAGCCTCGCCCACAGTCACGCCCACAGCCACGCCCACAGCCACGCCCACAGCCACGCCAACATCCACTCCCACAGCCACGCCCACAGTCACGCCCACAGCCACGCCCACAGCCTCGCCCACAGCTATAAACTCACCAGAGAGACGAGAGCAAAGAGTGCCAGGAAGACCACGACCACTAGCCACGCCTCCTGCACTGCCACCCACAACAGCACACGCCTCACATAGTCCCTGGAGAGGAAGGCGCCCACGCCCACCACCGCCACGCCCACAGCAGTCACCACAGCGTTGGTCAGGTGCGTCCTGTAGACACAAACACCACAGTCTAAGCCACAGTTTAATAATGATTTTTATCCTAGCTTAGGGATCTTGATCCGAGGAATTGGCGGTGTTCTCTCTCCTCGGATCAACCTTATTTATCCCTAAGTTCTCTACCACCCACAAGAATATACTGTCTCAAGTTAATATTGACGATAATAATAATAATAATAATAATAATAATAATAATAATAATAATAATAATAATAATAATAATAATAATAATAATAATAATAATGACAATAATAATACTAATATTATTAATGACTAATAATAATAATAATAATAATAATAATAATAATAATAGTAATAATAATAATAATAATAATAATATTAATGACAATAATAATACTAATATTATTAATGACTAATAATAATAATAATAATAATAATAATAATAATAATAATAATAGTAATAATAATAATAATAATAATAATAATAATAATAATAATAATAATAATAATAATGACAATAATAATTCTAGGCAGATGATGTTAAGATATATTAATTAAGTTTATAGAAATAATTATTATTATTATAATTATTATTATTATTATTACTAGGCCTAGTTAGTCACTCCTAGGCCTAGCAGATGTATAATGACCTTAGCTATGAAGAAACTCGACGGTCACTGCCCACCTTACATAGAATTTCAAGAAGGGACTGATCCCCCTGTTTGTATTACAAACACCAAAAGACTGATCGTAGTGTAATTCATTTATTCTACGTAATACATAATAGAACATAATATCTAAAAAATTTAATTTTTAGTATGTAGTTATACTTGATATATATTTCATAAATTGATAGAGTTTGTAAAGGAGTGAATGGAGACAAATGGTTTTTAGGATTTGACGTGCTGTTGGAGTGTCAGCAAGGTAATATTTATGAAGGGTTTCAGGGAAACTGGCAGGCTGGACTTGAGTCCTGGAGATGGTAAGTACAGTGTCTGCACTCTGAAGGACGGGTGTTAATGTTCCAGTTTTATAACTATAGTGTAAGTGAGCCTCTGGCAAGACAGTGATGGAGTGAATGATGGTGAAAGATTTTCTTTTTTCTGGCCACCCTGCCTTGGTGGGAGACGGCCGATGCATTAATTAAAAAATAAAGAATTAAAGACATGGGCAACATCTGGGTGTCTTCAAGACCATGTTGGTGTCCAGCTCCACAGCCCAGGGACTGATTACTTCATCTGTGTACGCAATTTTGCAAAAAATCATTCTGAACCTAAAGACAAAAATATATTTCATTGTGTTTACTATTAAATTATTGTAAATTTATCTAAAATATGTTTAGTTGGATTAGGCTAAATTAAATTGCGCTTATCATAAGGTCAGGTAAGTTTTCTAAGGTGCTTTAGGTACAAAATTATTTTTACGTTAATATAAATTAAAAAATATACCTTTAAATGTATATTGAAAATTTTAGAAAGGACTTAATTTTAAATGAGTTCTTGATAATCGACCAATTTTACCTATTCGGCACGACATATGTATAAGCATCCTTGTTCATCTGCTATCCTAATCTCCGTCTTACTCTTATTTATTTCAATAATAACTCTACCATACACTTTACCAGGTATAATCAACGGACTTATCTCCCTATAATTTTTGCACTCTCTTTTGTTCCCTTTGCCTTTATACAAAGGAATTATTCACCCTAAATTCCACCAATACGACATTTGTCTTTGCAAACATGCGGAGTCTAAAGCCATCAACAAACAACAAAATTCCTTACATCAAGGGACTGCTCAGGGAGCCAAATGCAATGTTTGTAGCATTCACAGAGACCCACATAAAGGACCATTATGATAACAAAATATGGATCCCAGGCTATAACCTATTCCGATGCCACATATTAAACAGACAAGAAGGGGGGGGGGGCGTTGGCCTGTATGTCACAGAGTCGGTCATTTGCACAGAACTACTAAACACCTCAAATGATGTAGTTGAAGTTTTGGTGGGAAAGATCGAGAACCAAAACCTTGTCATTGTGGTAGTATACAAGCTTCCAGATGCAACTTCCCAGCAATTCCAGGAGCAGCTTGAGAAAATTGACCACTGTCTGGAAAATCTCCCAACTCCTGCCCCAAACATCTTACTACTAGGAGAGTTCAACCTGAGACACCTAAAATGGAGGAGTATAGCAAACAGTGTGTTAGCAGAGATCTCCCCGGGAGGCAGCTCAGAGGAAACTTCACACACACACGAACTATTAAATTCTGCAACAAATTCACCTTAAACCAGCAAATAGTAGAGCCTACAAGACTAGAAAATATGCTGGACCTCATCTTCACTAATAATGATGATCTGATACGTAATATAACTGTATCAAAGACAATTCACTCAGATCACAACATAATAGAGGTACAGACATGTATGCACAGGGCTCCGGACCAGCAAAATGTGAGCAGTCATGAAGGTCTCTTCACGAAATTCAATTTCAATAACAACAACATACAATGGGATCAAGTAAACCATGTCCTAAATGAAACAAGCTGGGAAGATATCCTAAACAACACGGATCCGAACATCTGCTTTGAAAAAATGAATTCTGTGGTTCTTGAAATCTGCTCAAGTCACATTCCATAAAGAAAAAGAAAGAGAAGATGTAAACTAGAAAGAGAGAGACGTTCCCTATACAGACGAAGGCGAAGAGTCACAGAGCTGCTGAGTGGGGTCAATATATCTGAAATACGAACGGAAGCTCTAGTCAATGAAATTGTAAATATCGAACTTAAGCTGAAGGAATCTTATAGGAGACAAGAATCACAGGAAGAACTAAAAGCCACAAAGAAAATTGAAAAAAAAATACTTCTTTTCTTATGCCAAATCTAAGGAAAAAACAGCATCCAGTATTGGGCCCCTGCTTAGGCGGGATGGGACATACACAGATGACAGCCAAGAAATGAGTGAGACACTAAAGTCCCAATATGACTCAGTGTTCAGCGATCCACTGCCCACTCTAAGGGTCGACATTCCAAATGAATTCTTTATGAACGAAACCCAAAATTTGGTCATCCCGAAACTCTCGGATATTATTATAACTTCACAAGATTTTGAAGAGGCAATTAATGACACGGCCGTGCACTCTGCCCCAGGCCCAGACTCGTGGAACTCCGTGTTCATCAAGAGCTGCAAGAAATCCCTATCGTGTGCCTTCAACATTTTATGGAGAGGGAGCATGGACACAGGGGTCTTCCCACACACACTAAAAACAACAGACATAGCCCCACTCCACAAAGGTGGCAGTAAAGCAATTGCAAAGAACTACAGATTGATAGCACTAACATCCCATATCATAAAAATCTTTGAGAGGGTTCTAAGAAGCAAGATCACCAACCACCTAGATACCCATCAGTTACACAGTCCAGGGCAACACGGGTTTAGAACAGGTCACTCCTGTCTGTCCCAGCTACTGGACCACTATGACAAGGTTCTGGATGCTGTAGAGGATAAAATATAGATGTAGTATACATAGACTTTGCAAAAGCTTTCGACAAGTGTGACCATGGTGTAATAGCACACAAAATGCGGGATAAAAGAATAACGGGAAAAGTTGGTAGATGGATCTACAATTTCCTGACAAATAGAACATAAAGAGTAATAGTAAACAGAGTAAAGTCCCAGACAGCCATGGTAAAAAGCTCTGTTCCACAAGGTACAGTACTCGGTCCCATTCTGTCCCTCATCCTCATTTCTGACATAGACAGAGATGTAAGCCATAGCTCCATGTCTTCCTTTGCGGATGGCACCTGGATCACCATGGCAGTGACCTCCATCGAAGACACCGTGAGACTCCAAGCGGACATCAACCAAATCTTGGAATGGGCCACTCAAAACAATATGAAGTTCAACGAGGAGAAATTTCAACTACTCAGATATGGAAAACTTGAAGAAATTAAAACTGTGTCAGGGTATACCACAAATTCTAGCCATACAATAGAGCGGAAAAGTAATGTGAAGGACCTGGGAGTGATAATGTCAGAGGATCTCACCTTCAAAGACCACAACAATGTATCTACCTCATCAGCTAGGAAAATAATAGAGTGGATAATGAGAACCTTCAAAACTAGGGATGCCAAGCCCATGGTGATGCTCTCCATATCACTTGTTCTCTCTAGGCTGGAATACTGCTGTACACAAACGGCCTCTTTCAAGGCTGGCGACATTGCAGACCTGGAGAGTGTACAAAGAACTTTCACGGCACACATAAGTGCGATAAGGCACCTAAACTACTGGGAACGGTTGATGGTCCTTGCTCTGTATTCCCTCGAATGCAGGAGAGAGAGATACATAATAATATACACTTGGAAGGTCCTGGAGGGATTGGTACCAAACCTGCTCACGAAAATCACTCCATATGAAAGGAAAAGACTAGGCAGGAGATGCAACATTTCTCATTGTACTCGTGGCGGGTACAATGAGAGAGAACACATTAAGTGTCAGGGGCCCAAGACTGTTCAACTGCCTCCCAGCATACATAAGGAGGATTACCAATAGTCCCCTGGCTGTCTTCAAGAAGGCACTGGACAGGCACCTAAAGTCAGTACCTGACCAACCGGGCTGTGGTTCGTACATCAGCTTGCATGTGGCCAGCAGTAACAGCCTGGTTGATCAAACCCTGATCCACCATGAGGCCTGGTCTCAGACCGGGTCGCTGGGGTATTGGCCCCCGAAACCCTCTCCAGGTAAACTCCAGGTATGCTCTCTGCCAGTCCCTAGGTACCTTACCCTCTTCCATATATTTATTAAATAAAAACACCAACCACTCCTAAACTATATCCTCACCTGCTTTTAACATTTCTATCTTTATCCCATCAATCCCAGCTGTTTTACCTCCTTTCATTCGACTTGCTGCCTCATGCACCTCCCTCACACTTAAATCTGGCTCTTCCTCACTCCTACAAGATGTTATTCCTCCCTGGCCAATGTACAAAATCACAGCTTCCCTATCTTCATCAACATTTAACAATTCCTCAAAATATTCCCTCCATCTTCCCAATACCTCTAACTCTCCATCTAATAACTCTTCTCTCCTATTTTTAACTATCAAATCCATTTGTTCCCTAGACTTTCTCAACTTATTAATCTCACTCCAAAACTTTTTCTTCGTCTCAGCAAAATTTGTTAACAGCATTTCACCAACTCTCTCATTTGCTTTCTTTTTACATTGCTTCACCACTCTCTTAACCTCTCTTTTTCTCTCCATATATTTCTCCCTCCTTGCATCACTTCTACTTTGTAAAAACTTTTTTTCTCTTACTACTCTTTACATCATCATTCCACCAATTGCTCTTCTTCCCTCCCGCACCCACTTTCCAGTAACCACAAACTTCTGCTGAACACTCTAACACTACATTCTTAAACCTACCCCATACATCTTCAACCCCATTACCTATACTCTCACTAACCCATCTATCCTCCAGTAGTTGTTTATATCTTATCCTAACTACCTCACCCTTTAGTTTATAAATCTTCACGTCTCTCTTACTTGCTGCTTCCATTTTCCTTGTATCCCATTTACCTTTTACTCTCACTGTAGCTGCAACTAAAAAGTGATCTGATATATCTGTGGCCTCTCTATAAATATGTACATCTTGAGTTGATAAATTAGACACATGTGCAACTCTTGGGTATCTTTATTGAGGAAACGTTTCGCCACACAGTGGCTTCATCAGTCCATACAAAGGAGATTGATGGACTGACCACATCGACTCAAGGTTGAGGGACTGATTACCTCATTCTCCTCCTATTCTTCAAGATTCTCCTTTGTATGGACTGATGAAGCCACTGTGTGGCGAAACGTTTCCTCAATAAAGATACCCAAGAGTTGCACATGTGTCTAATTTATCAACATGTCGGTTCTCTGAACCATTCATCTACAAACATCTTGAGTTCTACCAATTAGTCTTTTATCTACCAATATGTAGTCCAACAAACTACTGTCATTTCGCCCTACATCATATCTTGTATACTTATCTGCTTTTTCTTAAAATATGTATTACCTATAACTAAACCCCTTTCCATACAAAGTTCAATCTAAGAGCTCCCATTATCATTTACACCTGGCACCCCAAACTTACCTACCACACCCTCTCTAAATGTTTCTCTTACTTTAGCATTTAGGTCCCCTACCACAATTACTTTCTCACTTGGTTCAAAACTTTCCAAACACTGTCTAAATATCTCCCAAAATCTCTCTCTCTCTCTCTCCTTTACACTCCTCTCATCTCCAGGTGCATACACGCTTATTATGACCCACTTTTCGCATCCGATCCTTATTTTAATCCATATAATCCTTTAATTTATACATTTGTATTCCCTCTTCTCCTTCCATAACTGATCCTTCAAAATTATTACTACCCCTTCCTTAGCTCTAACTCTCTCAGATACTCCTGACTTAATCCCATTTATTTCTCCCACTGAAACTCACCTACCCCTTTCAGCTTTGTTTCGCTTAGAGCTACGACATTCAACTTCTTTTCATAACATCAGCAATCATCTCTTCCTTACCTATACTACATCTACACACATTTAAAGATCCCAATTTTATAAACATTTTCTAATTATTTTTAGTAATATATACAGGAGAAGGGGTTACTAGCCCCTTGCTCCCGGCATTTTAGTCGCCTCTTACGAAACACATGGCTTGCGGAGGACAGATTCTTTTCCACTTCCAAATGGAGATGAAATGATATAAATAAGAACAAGACCTATTTACAGAATTCAAATCGGTGTGTGTGTGTATATATATATATATATATATATATATATATATATATATATATATATATATATATATATATATATATATATATATATATATATATATATTACGCAAATATCACAGACGAAGCGACACAGCATGCAAAACAACCACGGGGGAAGGGGATGGTTGAATGATAGATGTAGGCCTCTCGTGTTACAATCAACACATCATCAGGCGCATGCAATCTGCAGAGAGGATAATATTAAGTGAAGACATTCTCTGGGATCGTATTTACTTCGACATCTCCCTTTTTCTGCACCATTGCAAGGTCCTCATGCTGGGTTGATTGCAACACGAGAGGCCTACATCTACCATTTTACTTCCCCGGAGGTTGTTTTGCATATATATGAATATGTATATGTAGTGAGACTTAAGTGTAAGTATAAGTAGCAAGACGTACCTGTTTTCTTGAGTGGTTATGAGACAGAAACAACCAGCAATCATATTATTGGGTGGTTGTTGTCTACCAACCTACTACCACAGGATGGTAGTACCTCCCTGGGTGGTTGTTGTCTACCAACCTACTACCACAGGATGGTAGTACCTCCCTGGGTGGTTGTTGTCTACCAACCTACTACCACAGGATGGTAGTACCTCCCTGGGTGGTTGTTGTCTACCAACCTACTACCACAGGATGGTAGTACCTCCCTGGGTGGTTGTTGTCTACCAACCTACTACCACAGGATGGTAGTACCTCCCTGGGTGGTTGTTGTCTACCAACCTACTACCACAGGATGGTAGTACCTCCCTGGGTGGTTGCTGTCTACCAACTTACTACCACAGGATGGTAGTACCTCCCTGGGTGGTTGCTGTCTACCAACTTACTACCACAGGATGGTAGTACCTCCCTGGGTGGTTGCTGTCTACCAACCTACTACCACAGAGGTTGCAGAGGTCTCAGATATTTGTTAAGTTATACCAAGAATAAAAGAAAGATCCTAGACTTCACCTTACGAAAGCAGACAAAGCAAATGCGTTAGTAATTACTGACTAGGTAGTTCACAGAGGAAAAAATAATGCATTAGAAAACCGGGCATCTGCCATGCCTCATTAAGCTGCTTCGCCGTCCATCACAAACACAGCACGTTAATAAAAGGGGTCAGTGGGGTGGTCCGGTGGCCTGGTGGCTAAAGCTCCCGCTTCACACACGGAGGGCCCGGGTTCGATTCCCGGCGGGTGGAAATTCCGACACGTTTCCTTACACCTATTGTCCTGTTCACCTAGCAGCAAATAGGTACCTGGGTGTTAGTCGACTGGTGTGGGTCGCATCCTGGGGGACAAGATTAAGGACCCCAATGGAAATAAGTTAGACAGTCCTCGATGACGCACTGACTTTCTTGGGTTATCCTGGGTGGCTAACCCTCCGGGGTTAAAAATCCGAACGAAATCTTATCTTATCTTAATATGTTGCTGGATTTAGGTGTAAACGATGGTCCCAAGTGAATGCCAGTTGGGCAGGTCCTGTGCCCCTCCTTCAGTATATTTGGGTGCCTGGCTTACGTTGCCTACCTATTGAAGTATATTAGTTCCCTCAGTAGAGGTGTTACAAATGCTATTACCATCCAGTAGACTGTGGCCCGTGGCCTGTTGGCAAAAGCTCTCGTTTCAAACGGTGAGGGTCCGGATTCGATTCCCGTCGAAGGGTTGGAAACATCGGGAGTGTTTCCTAACACCGGTTGGCCATGTTCTGCCATCAGTAATAATGGGTGTTAGTGGACTGGTGTGGGTCGCATCCTGGGTGTTAGTGGACTGGTGTGGGTCGCATCCTGGATGTTAGTGGACTGGTGTGGGTCGCATCCTGGATGTTAGTGGACTGGTGTGGGTCACATCCTGGGTGTTAGTGGACTGGTGTGGGTCACATCCTGGGTGTTAGTGGACTGGTGTGGGTCACATCCTGAGTGTTAGTGGACTGGTGTGGGTCGCATCCTGGGTGTTAGTGCACTGGTGTGGGTCACATCCTGGGTGTTAGTGCACTGGTGTGGGTCACATCCTGGGTGTTAGTGGACTGGTGTGGGTCACATCCTGGGTGTTAGTGGACTGGTGTGGGTCACATCCTGGGTGTTAGTGGACTGGTGTGGGTCACATCCTGGGTGCTAGTGGACTGGTGTGGGTCGCATCCTGAGTGTTAGTGGACTGGTGTGGGTCGCATCCTGGGTGTTAGTGGAGTGGTGTGGGTCATATCCTGGGTGTTAGTGGACTGGTATGGGTCACATCCTGGGTGTTAGTGGACTAGTGTGGGTCACATCCTGGGTGTTAGTGGACTGGTGTGGGTCGCATCCTGGGTGTTAGTGGACTGGTGTGGGTCGCATCCTGGGTGTTAGTGGACTGGTGTGGGTCGCATCCTGGGTGTTAGTGGACTGGTGTGGGTCGCATCCTGTGTGTTAGTGGACTGGTGTGGGTCACATCCAGGGTGTTAGTGGACTGGTGTGGGTCACATCCTTGGTGTTAGTGGACTGGTGTGGGTCACATCCTGGGTGTTAGTGGACTGGTGTGGGTCGCATCCTGGGTGTTAGTGGACTGGTGTGGGTCGCATCCTGGGTGTTAGTGGGCTGGTGTGGGTCGCATCCTGGGTGTTAGTGGACTGGTGTGGGTCACATCCTGGGTGTTAGTGGACTGGTGTGTGTCACATCCTGGGTGTTAGAGGACTGGTGTGGGTCGCATCCTGGGTGTTAGTGGACTGGTGTGGGTCGCATCCTGGGTGTTAGTGGACTGGTGTGGGTCACATCCTGGGTGTTAGTGGACTGGTGTGGGTCACATCCTGGGTGTTAGTGGACGAGTGTGGGTCACATCCTGGGTGTTAGTGGACTGGTGTGGGTCACATCCTGGGTGTTAGTGGACTGGTGTGGGTCACATCCTGGGTGTTAGTGGACTGGTGTGGGTCACATCCTGGGTGTTAGTGGACTGGTGTGGGTCACATCCTGGGACAAAACTGACCTAATTCGCGGGAAATGCTCAGCATAACAAGCAACTTTCTATATAGTAGTATGTCACTGATGTCAGCTATGATCTGTATACCTTGTACATGTACTGGTATACCTTGTACATAAGAACATAAGAAGAACATAAGAACGAAGGAACACTGCAGAAGGCCTACTGGCCCATGCGAGGCAGGTCCAAGTCTCCTACCGGCTTAAGCCAATGCACCCAACCTAGTCAGGTCAGGTCACATTGACTTAAGGGAGGAACACGGCAACCGACCTGTTAGCACAAGCTATCAGGTCTAACTCACACCCACCCACATCTACTCATGTATTTGTCCAACCTATTTTTAAAGCTACACAACGTTCTGGCCTCTATAACGGTACTTGGGAGTCTGTTCCACTCATCCACAACTCTATTACCAAACCAGTACTTTCCTATATCCTTCCTGAATCTGAATTTTTCCAACTTAAAACCATTGCTGCGAGTCCTGTCTAGGCTAGATATTTTCAGCACACTATTTACATCCCCTTTATTTATTCCTGTCTTCCATTTATACACCTCAATCATATCCCCCCTAATTCTACGTCTTTCTAGAGAGTGCAGTTTCAGGGCCCTTAGTCTATCCTCATAGGGAAGGTTTCTGATACATGGGATCATCCTCGTCATCCTCCTTTGTACATTCTCCAGAGAATCTATATCCATTCTGTAATACGGTGACCAAAACTGTGCAGCATAATCTAAATGAGGCCTAACCAAGGATGTATAGAGTTGAAGAACAACCTGAGGACTCCTATTATTTATGCTTCTTGATATGAAGCCAAGGATTCTATTAGCTTTATTGCGAACACTTATGCACTGTTGTCTTGGTTTCAGATTACTGCTAACCAGAACTCCTAAATCTTTTTCGCAATCCGTAATATTAAGATCTACATTATTTAGTTTATATGTGGCATGGTTATTGTCCTGTCCAACATTTAGAACTTTGCATTTGTCTATATTAAACTGCATCTGCCACTTCTCCGACCACTGCATCAGTCTATTCAAATCTTCCTGGAGTGCTCGAATGTCCTCGTCAGAATGAATTCGACGGCCTATTTTGGTGTCATCGGCAAACTTGCCGATGTCGCTCTTTATGCCCTCATCTATGTCGTTTATGTAGATTGTGAACAGCAGGGGGCCCAACACTGACCCCTGTGGAACACCGCTCGTGACGCTTCCCCACTCTGATTTCTCCCCATTTATGCAAACTCTGCTGCCTATTTGTCAACCATGCCTCTATCCAGGAAAAAATTTCTCCTCCTATTCCATGTGCTTTAATTTTCCTCAATAGTCTCTGATGTGGGACCCTGTCAAAAGCCTTACTGAAGTCCATATACACAATATCATATTCATTACCATGATCTACCTCCTCAAATACCTTAGTGAAAAAAGTTAATAAATTCGTAAGGCAGGAACGCCCCTTTGTAAAACCATGCTGAGATTCGTTGATTAATTTATGCTTTTCAAGGTGGCTACGAACTGCCTCGGCAATTATTGATTCCATAAATTTTCCCACTATGGAGGTTAGGCTTATTGGTCTATAGTTCGAAGCTAAGGACCTGTCACCTGTTTTGAAAATAGGTATCACATTTGCCATTTTCCACTTATCTGGCACCATGCCAGTTTGTAGTGATATGTTGAAAAGATTAGCCAAAGGTGTGCTAAGCTCCTCTTTACATTCCTTTAGAACCCTTGCATACAGTTCATCAGGGCCTGGGGATTTGTTAGGTTTCAATTTATCTATTTGCCTAAGGACCATGTCACTTGTGACCCTAATAGTGCACAGTTTATTATCGTCCTGTTCTACATAATTTATCATTACTGGTATATCGCTGGTATCCTCCTGTGTAAAAACTGAGAGGAAGTATGTGTTAAAAATTCTACACATTTCCTTATCACTGTCAGTGAGCTGACCCGAGGAACTTTTGAGTGGGCCTATCTTGTCCCTGATCTTACTTCTGTATACCTGAAAGAATCCTTTTGGGTTAGTCTTCGATTCTCTTGCAACTTTAACCTCATAATCTCTTTTTGCTTTTCTAATTCCCTTTTTTATTTCTCTCTTTAACTGAATATATCGATTTCTTAATTGCCCCTCTCCTCTTTTGATTTGCCTATATATGCCTCTCTTTTGACCAATCAGATATTTTAATCTATTGTTCATCCATTTAGGATCATTTTTGTTTGATCTGATTTCCCTATTTGGAACATAATTTGACTGAGCAGCTAGAACTATGCCCTGCAAAGCATCATATCGGCAACCATCACCACCTACCTGACCCTTAGTCAGGTCATTCCAGTTCAGCCCACCTAAGTAATTTTTCAGTCCTATGAAATCAGCCAAGCGAAAGTCAGGGACGGAGACTTGATTGCCATTATTAGGGGAATTCCATGATATATTAAAACTGAGTGATTTGTGATCACTCTCCCCAAGCTCATCATTAACCTCAAGATTATTAATTAGTGTTTCCCTACTGGCAAGAACCAAGTCAAGGAGGTTATTTCCCCTAGTTGGCTCTGTCACAAACTGTTTTAAAAAACAATCCTGGATGGTATCAAGAAAGTCACCCGACTCTAAATTTCCTGTCAAATTGCTCCAGTCAATCTGTCTATAGTTGAAATCTCCCATTAGCACAACATTTTCGTATGTAGATGCCTTACGAATTTCGTCCCATAGAAGTTTACTGCACTCCCTATCAAGATTTGGGGCCCTGTAAATCACACCCAAAATTAGTTTTTCTCGGCCCTCGAGAAGCTGTAACCATACAGATTCAGTGGCTGACGCTTCTAATTTAATATCTTGTCTTACACAACAATTTAAATTGTCTCTGACATACATCGCTACTCCACCACCTTTCCTGTTGACCCTGTCAGTGTGGAATAATTTATAGCCTTGTATGTGACATTCAGAGGGCATCTCTCTATCTTTCAGATTGAGCCAGGTCTCTGTTATAGCAATAATATCTATGTTTCCTGCACTTGCAATTAATCTTAGCTCATCTATCTTATTTCTAACACTCCTGCTATTAGTATAGTAAACCTTAAGGGAGCTAGTCCCTTGCTGCCCTCTGCTGCCCCCCTTTGTTAGCTGACCTGTTCTATTGTCTTTATTTATAACTTCATGCTGAATGCCTTTTATACATTTACTGTTTCCAACCCTAGTGTTGCAACCTGCTTGTTTCCCACACACACCCATACCTCTATCTTCCATCAGTTTAAAATCATAGGCATTTCACCAATGGCCTTCTCAATCGAGTCTGCAAGTGCTACCACCCCTGCCCCAGAGAGATGTACCCCATCCCTTGCATACATATCATGTTTGCCATAAAAGTTGTTCCAGTTGTCAATGAATGGGATTGCAAGTTCCTTGCAGTATCTGTCTAGCCAGCAATTTACACCAATTGCCCTAGACAACCATTCATTTCCTACTCCCCTTCTAGGCAAGATGCTACATATGATTGGGATCCCTCCCTTAGACTTAATGAAATCTATAGCTGACCTGTACTTATCTAGCAGCTCTTCTCTCCTACCCTTCCCAATATCATTTCCACCAGCACTGAGACAGATAATGGGCTTGTTCCCATTACCTGACATGATATTATCCAGCCTGTTGACAATGTCCCCAACACCAGCTCCAGGGAAGCACACTCTATCTCTCATCTTATTCCTATTACAAAAAGCACGGTCAATATATCTTACCTGAGAGTCACCAACCACAAGAATGCGCTTACCTTCATTAGCAGGGGCAGTAGTACCCTTACCTTCACTGGCCACTGAAGTACATTCATCCTGGAGAACAGAGAAGCGATTTCCTACCTTCAGATCTTCACTCTTAACTTTCCTTACTCTGATGCGCCTCCCATTACTGTGAACAACTCGCCACTTGCAGCAGGTGCTGGGCTGCACCTCACTGCTGGTAGCTGTTGCTACCTCCCCAACTACAGCCTCCTCACAGCGAGAGACAGACTGCACCTCACTGCTAGAAGTCTCATTCCCCACAACTCCAGCCACCTCACACTCTCTCCCAGACCCATTGAGGTGGACCTTCAGCCTCCTAATCTCCTCCTGGAGAAGCAAGACCTCCTCCTTCAACTCTCCAACCTCAGTTTTTAAAACACTGCAGAAGCAAGCCATGCTTTGTAACCGTCCACGCTAATCCCCAAAGCAGCTCAGGGTCTGTGACCTCACGTGACGACTGACCACTGACGACTTGTACATGTACTGGTATACCTTGTACATGTACTGGTATACCTTGTACATGTACTAGTATACCTTGTACATGTACTGGAATACCTTGTACATGTACTGGTATACCTTGTACATGTACTGGTATACCTTGTACATGTTCTGGTATACCTTGTACATGTACTGGTATATCTTGTGCATATTCTGGTATATCTTATACATGTACTGGTATACCTTGTACATGTACTGGTATACCTTGTACATGTACGGGTATACCTTGTACATGTACTGGTATACCTTGTACATGTACTGGTATACCTTGTACATGTACTGGTATACCTTGTACATGTACTGGTATACCTTGTACGTGTACTAGTATACCTTGTACATGTACTGGTATACCTTGTACATGTACTGGTATACCTTGTACATGTACTGGTATACCTTGTACATGTACTGGTATACATTGTACATGTACTGGTATACCTTGTTCATGTACTAGTATACCTTGTATATGTACTGGTATACCTTGTACATGTACTGGTATACCTTGTACATGTACTGGTATACCTTGTACATGTTCTGGTATACCTTGTACATGTACTGGTATATCTTGTGCATGTTCTGGTATATCTTATACATGTACTGGTATTCCTTGTACATGTACTGGTATACCTTGTACATGTACGGGTATACCTTGTACATGTACTGGTATACCTTGTTCATGTACGGGTATACCTTGTACATGTACTGGTATACCTTGTACTTGTTCTGGTATACCTTGTTCATGTACTGATATACCTTGTACATGTACTGGTATACCTTGTACATGTACTGGTATACCTTGTACATGTTCTGGTATACCTGGTTCATGTACTGGTATACCTTGTACATGTACTGGTATACCTTGTACATGTACTGGTATACCTTGTACATGTTCTGGTATACCTTGTGCATGTACTGGTATACCTTGTTCATGTACTGGTATACCTTGTACATGTACTGGTATACCTTGTACATGTACTGGTATACTTGGTACATGTACTGGTATACCTTGTACATGTACTGGTATACCTTGTACATGTACTGGTATACCTTGTACATGTTCTGGTATACCTTGTACATGTACTGGTTTACCTTGTACATGTACTGGTATACCTTGTACATGTACTGGTATACCTGGTACATGTATTGGTATACCTTGTACATGTACTGGTATACCTTGTACATGTACTGGTATACCTTGTTCATGTACTGGTATACCTTGTACATGTACTGGTATACCTTGTACATGTACTGGTATACCTTGTACATGTACTGGTATACCTTGTACATGTACTGGTATACCTTGTTCATGTACTGGTATGCCTTGTACATGTACTGGTATACCTTGTACATGTATTGGTATACCTTGTATATGTACTGGTATACCTTGTACATGTACTGGTATACCTTTTACATGTACTGGTATACCTTGTGCATGTTCTGGTATATTTTGTACATGTACTGGTATACCTTGTACATGTACTGGTATACCTTGTACATGTACTGGTATACCTGGTACATGTACTGGTATACCTTGTTCATGTACTGGTATACCTTGTACCTGTACTGGTATACCTTGTACATGCTCTGGTATACCTGGTACATATACTTGTATACCTTGTACATGTACTGGTATACCTTGTACATGTACTGGTATACCTTGTACATGTTCTGGTATACCTGGTACATGTACTGGTATACCTTGTTCATGTACTGGTATACCTTGTACATGTTCTGGTATACCTGGTACATGTACTGGTATACCTTATACATGTACTGGTATACCTTGTACATGTACTTGTTTACCTTGTACATGTACTGGTATACCTTGTACATGTACTGGTATACCTTGTACTTGTTCTGGTATACCTGGTACATGTACTAGTATACCTTGTACATGTACTGGTATACCTTGTACATGTACTGGTATACCTTGTACATGTACTGGTATACCTTGTACATGTACTGGTATACCTTGTACATGTACTGGTATACCTTGTACATGTACTGGTATACTTTGTACATGTACTGGTATACCTTGTACATGTACTGGTATACCTTGTACATGTACTGGTATACCTTGTACCTGTACTGGTATACCTTGTACATGTACTGGTATACCTTGTACATGTATTGGTATACCTTGTATATGTACTGGTATACCTTGTACATGTACTGGTATACCTTGTACATGTACTGGTATACCTTGTACATGTACTGGTATACCTTGTACATGTACTGGTAGTAAATAAAGATTATTATTATTATTATTATTATTATTATTATTATTATTATTATTATTATTATTAATATTATTATTATTATTATTATTATTATTATTATTATTATTATTATTATTATTAATATATTCTTGGTGTGGTAAGTGTGCTGAGGAACATTCCACTAGGGACTGCACAGTGGGGCTTGACAGTCACAGTCGGAAAGGCGAGTAATTTAAATGTATTAATTGTACAGTTGGAGTTACAGTTTGACATAAGGTCTGCAAATGGAACCCAAACAGCCTTCGATCAAGACTACAGACCGTTAATGGCAGCTAGTGTGAGGCCAGCCAGCCCACCTCAGCCATAACTGTGGCCACCACTGGAGTGTGGGAGGGCCAGTCCTACTGGCAAATGTGTCTGGTGACACCAGCCTTCACACACCCCAGTTGTGGGGGAGCTAGACACCCCTAATGTCTCACCAGCCACACCTGTGACCACACCTGGATGTCTTAACGAGTGTGTCACTCTTCTGGAGACACTTGTGGCTCCACTGGATACTGGAAATGGAGTAATTTCACGTTATTCACCTACTATTAACGACGAGTCATCTGCTACCCGACTTGTATCAGATTAGTTCCACTAATTTGATTTAAGTCGGGTAACAGTTGACATCAATATTATTAGTTCCACTAATAATATTGATGTCAACTGTTACCCGACTTGTATCAAATTAGTTCCACTAATCTGACTCAAATCGGGTAACAGTTGACATCAATATTCTTAGTTCCACTAATAATATTGATGTCAACTGTTACCCGACTTGTATCAAATTAGTTCCACTAATCTGATTCAAGTCGGGTAACAGATGACATCAATATTCTTAGTTCCACTAATAATATCGATGCACTTGAAGTACCAGTCCAGAAGTTACCTGGTAACGTAACCTAACTAAAGGTCACCTAACTGCTTTAGACATGTACTCCTTGACCTACAGAGTTGAGTAAGATGTAATATCTCGGTGTCCTAATACAGGTAGGCAAATTTTCCATAATGAAGACTTAGACACATGTGCAACATGTGTCTAGCTTTACTTGTAGACGTTTCGCCCTCCAGTGGCTTCATCAGTGCAATGCAAGGACATAGTATAAAGACAGCATAAGACAATCAGTCCCTCAACCTAGCAGCGGGTGGCGACCACCATCAGTCTTGTTGACAATGGTGTAAAATACCGACACTCGTGCCTAGACAGCAGGCTTCTTCGGTCAAATATATAGGGAGCAGTAGTAATGAAAAATGATTTAATCAGTCCATCAATCTTGGAGAAAAGTATTTGAGGTGATCAGTCCCTGAGCCTGGAGAAGAGCTCCATGGAGGTGAGGTGATCAATCCCTCAGCCTGGAGAAGAGCTCCATGGAGCTGAGGTGATCAGTCCCTCAGCCTGGAGAAGAGCTCCATGGAGCTGAGGTGATCAGTTCCTCAGCCTGGAGAAGAGCTCAATGGAGCTGAGGTGATCAGTCCCTCAGCCTGGAGAAGAGCTCAATGGAGCTGAGGTGATCAGTTCCTCTGCCTGGAGAAGAGCTCCATGGAGCTGAGGTGATCAGTTCCTCAGCCTGGAGAAGAGCTCAATGGAGCTGAGGTGATCAGTCCCTCAGCCTGGAGAAGAGCTCAATGGAGCTGAGGTGATCAGTCCCTCAGCCTGGAGAAGAGCTCAGTGGAGCTGAGGTGATCAGTCCCTCAGCCTGGAGATGAGCTCCATGGAGCTGAGGTGATCAGTCCTTCAGCCTGGAGAAGAGCTCCATGGAGCTGAGGTGATCAGTCCCTCAGCCTGGAGAAGAGCTCAATGAAGCTCAATGAACCCTGAGCTGCTTGGGGATTAGCGTGGACGGTTACAAAGCATGGCTTGCTTCTACAGTGTTTTAAAAGCTGAGGTTGGAGAGTTGAAGGAGGAGGTCTTGCTTCTCCAGGAGGAGATTAGGAGGCTGAAGGTCCACCTCAATGGGCCTGGGAGAGAGTGTGAGGTGGTTGGAGATGTGGGGAATGAGGCTTCTAGCAGTGAGGTGCAGTCTGTCTCTCACTGTGAGGAGGCTGTAGGTGGGGTGGTAGCAACGGCTACCAGCAGTGAGGTGCAGCCCAGCACCTGCTACAAGTGGCGAGTTGTTCACAGTAATGGGAGGCGCATCAGAGTAAGGAAAGTTAAGAGTGCAGATCTGAAGGTAGGAAATCGCTTCTCTGTTCTCCAGGATGAATGTACTTCAGTGGCCAGTGAAGGTAAGGGTACTACTGCCCCTGCTAATGAAGGTAAGCGCATTCTTGTGGTTGGTGACTCTCAGGTAAGATATGTTGATCGTGCTTTTTGTAATAGGAATAAGAAGATGAGAGATAGAGTGTGCTTCCCTGGAGCTGGTGTTGGGGACATTGTCAACAGACTGGATAATATCATGTCAGGTAATGGGAACAAGCCCATTATCTGTCTCAGTGCTGGTGGAAATGATATTGGGAAGGGTAGGAGAGAAGAGCTGCTAGATAAGTACAGGTCAGCTATAGATTTCATTAAGTCTAAGGGAGGGATCCCAATCATATGTAGCATCTTGCCTAGAAGGGGAGTAGGAAATGAATGGTTGTCTAGGGCAATTGGTGTAAATTGCTGGCTAGACAGATACTGCAAGGAACTTGCAATCCCATTCATTGACAACTGGAACAACTTTTATGGCAAACATGATATGTATGCAAGGGATGGGGTTCATCTCTCTGGGGCAGGGGTGGTAGCACTTGCAGACTCGATTGAGAAGGCCATTGGTGAAATGCCTATGATTTTAAACTGATGGAAGATAGAGGTATGGGTGTGTGTGGGAAACAAGCAGGTTGCAACACTAGGGTTGGAAACAGTAAATGTATAAAAGGCATTCAGCATGAAGTTATAAATAAAGACAATAGAACAGGTCAGCAAACAAAGGGGGACAGCAGAGGGCAGCAAGGGACTAGCTCCCTTAAGGTTTACTATACTAATAGCAGGAGTGTTAGAAATAAGATAGATGAGCTAAGATTAATTGCAAGTGCAGGAAACATAGATATTATTGCTATAACAGAGACCTGGCTCAATCTGAAAGATAGAGAGATGCCCTCTGAATGTCACATACAAGGCTATAAATTATTCCACACTGACAGGGTCAACAGGAAAGGTGGTGGAGTAGCGATGTATGTCAGAGACAATTTAAATTGTTGTGTTAGACAAGATATTAAATTAGAAGCGTCAGCCACTGAATCTGTTTGGTTACAGCTTCTCGAGGGCCGAGAAAAACTAATTTTGGGTGTGATTTACAGGGTCCCAAATCTTGATAGGGAGTGCAGTAAACTTCTATGGGACGAAATTCGTAAGGCATCTACATACGAAAATGTTGTGCTAATGGGAGATTTCAACTATAGACAGATTGACTGGAGCAATTTGACAGGAAATTTAGAGTCGGGTGACTTTCTTGATACGATCCAGGATTGTTTTTTAAAACAGTTTGTGACAGAGCCAACTAGGGGAAATAACCTCCTTGACTTGGTTCTTGCCAGTAGGGAAACACTAATTAATAATCTTGAGGTTAATGATGAGCTTGGGGAGAGTGATCACAAATCACTCAGTTTTAACATATCATGGAATTCCCCTAATAATGGCAATCAAGTCTCCGTCCCTGACTTTCGCTTGGCTGATTTCATAGGACTGAAAAATTACTTAGGTGGGCTGAACTGGAATGACCTGACTAGGGGTCAGGTAGGTGGTGATGGTTGCCGATATGATGCTTTCCAGGGCATAGTTCTAGCTGCTCAGTCAAATTATGTTCCAAATAGGGAAATCAGATCAAACAAAAATGATCCTAAATGGATGAACAATAGATTAAAATATCTGATTGGTCAAAAGAGAGGCATATATAGGCAAATCAAAAGAGGAGAGGGGCAATTAAGAAATCGATATATTCAGTTAAAGAGAGAAATAAAAAAGGGAATTAGAAAAGCAAAAAGAGATTATGAGGTTAAAGTTGCAAGAGAATCGAAGACTAACCCAAAAGGATTCTTTCAGGTATACAGAAGTAAGATCAGGGACAAGATAGGCCCACTCAAAAGTTCCTCGGGTCAGCTCACTGACAGTGATAAGGAAATGTGTAGAATTTTTAACACATACTTCCTCTCAGTTTTTACACAGGAGGATACCAGCGATATTCCAGTAATGATAAATTATGTAGAACAGGACGATAATAAACTGTGCACTATTAGGGTCACAAGTGACATGGTCCTTAGGCAAATAGATAAATTAAAACCTAACAAATCCCCAGGCCCTGATGAACTGTATGCAAGGGTTCTAAAGGAATGTAAAGAGGAGCTTAGCACACCTTTGGCTAATCTTTTCAACATATCACTACAAACTGGCATGGTGCCAGATAAGTGGAAAATGGCAAATGTGATACCTATTTTCAAAACAGGTGACAGGTCCTTAGCTTCGAACTATAGACCAATAAGCCTAACCTCCATAGTGGGAAAATTTATGGAATCAATAATTGCCGAGGCAGTTCGTAGCCACCTTGAAAAGCATAAATTAATCAACGAATCTCAGCATGGTTTTACAAAGGGGCGTTCCTGCCTTACGAATTTATTAACTTTTTTCACTAAGGTATTTGAGGAGGTAGATCATGGTAATGAATATGATATTGTGTATATGGACTTCAGTAAGGCTTTTGACAGGGTCCCACATCAGAGACTATTGAGGAAAATTAAAGCACATGGAATAGGAGGAGAAATTTTTTCCTGGATAGAGGCATGGTTGACAAATAGGCAGAAGAGAGTTTGCATAAATGGGGAGAAATCAGAGTGGGGAAGCGTCACGAGCGGTGTTCCACAGGGGTCAGTGTTGGGCCCCCTGCTGTTCACAATCTACATAAACGACATAGATGAGGGCATAAAGAGCGACATCGGCAAGTTTGCCGATGACACCAAAATAGGCCGTCGAATTCATTCTGACGAGGACATTCGAGCACTCCAGGAAGATTTGAATAGACTGATGCAGTGGTCGGAGAAGTGGCAGATGCAGTTTAATATAGACAAATGCAAAGTTCTAAATGTTGGACAGGACAATAACCATGCCACATATAAACTAAATAATGTAGATCTTAATATTACGGATTGCGAAAAAGATTTAGGAGTTCTGGTTAGCAGTAATCTGAAACCAAGACAACAGTGCATAAGTGTTCGCAATAAAGCTAATAGAATCCTTGGCTTCATATCAAGAAGCATAAATAATAGGAGTCCTCAGGTTGTTCTTCAACTCTATACATCCTTGGTTAGGCCTCATTTAGATTATGCTGCACAGTTTTGGTCACCGTATTACAGAATGGATATAAATTCTCTGGAAAATGTACAAAGGAGGATGACAAAGATGATCCCATATATCAGAAACCTTCCCTATGAGGATAGACTAAGGGCCCTGAAACTGCACTCGCTAGAAAGACGTAGAATTAGGGGGGATATGATTGAGGTTTATAAGTGGAAGACAGGAATAAATAAAGGGGATGTAAATAGTGTGCTGAAAATATCTAGCCTAGACAGGACTCGCAGCAATGGTTTTAAGTTGGAAAAATTCAGATTCAGGAGGGATATAGGAAAGTACTGGTTTGGTAATAGAGTTGTGGATGAGTGGAACAAACTCCCAAGTACCGTTATAGAGGCCAGAACGTTGTGTAGCTTTAAAAATAGGTTGGATAAATACATGAGTAGATGTGGGTGGGTGTGAGTTGGACCTGATAGCTTGTGCTAACAGGTCGGTTGCCGTGTTCCTCCCTTAAGTCAATGTGACCTGACCTGACTAGGTTGGGTGCATTGGCTTAAGCCGGTAGGGACTTGGACCTGCCTCGCATGGGCCAGTAGGCCTTCTGCAGTGTTCCTTCGTTCTTATGTTCTTCTTATGTTCTTATGATCAGTCCCTCAGCCTGGAGAAGAGCTCCATGGAGCTGAGGTGATCAGTCCCTCAGCCTGGAGAAGAGCTCAATGAAGCTGAGGTGATCAGTCCCTCAGCCTGGAGAAGAGCTCCATGGAGCTGAGGTGATCAGTCCCTCAGCCTGGAGAAGAGCTCAATGGAGCTGAGGTGATCAGTCCCTCAGCCTGGAGAAGAGCTCCATGGAGCTGAGGTGATCAGTCCCTCAGCCTGGAGAAGAGCTCCATGGAGCTGAGGTGATCAGTCCCTCAGCCTGGAGAAGAGCTCAATGGAGCTGAGGTGATCAGTCCCTCAGCCTGGAGAAGAGCTCCATGGAGCTGAGGTGATCAGTCCCTCAGCCTGGAGAAGAGCTCAATGAAGCTGAGGTGATCAGTCCCTCAGCCTGGAGAAGAGCTCCATGGAGCTGAGGTGATCAGTCCCTCAGCCTGGAGAAGAGCTCAATGGAGCTGAGGTGATCAGTCCCTCAGCCTGGAGAAGAGCTCCATGGAGCTGAGGTGATCACTCCCTCAGCCTGGGGAAGAGCTCCATGGAGCTGAGGTGATCACTCCCTCAGCCTGGAGAAGAGCTCCATGGAGCTGAGGTGATCACTCCATCAGCCTGGAGAAGAGCTCCATGGAGCTGAGGTGATCACTCCCTCAGCCTGCAAAAGAGCTCCGTGGAGCTTCACTCTCACATATTATCGTCTGATAATAGGTGACACATATTTAAGAAACAAGACGATATGTACTCAGGATACATAGCGTAATAACAATACTTTGATTATGTACTCTTTATGACCCTGTGTACTGAGAGTACATGTTGCTACAGCAGCAATAGGTATATCAATTCATTATTTAGGTGTAGCTACAGTCAGAGTAACATTGTAGATGGAGTACAAGAAGACGTCAGTAACACTGACAGCTGGTGTGACTAACTCCCAGGTACCTACTTACTGCTACGTGAACATGGACAGCAGGTGTGACTAACTCCCAGGTGCCTACTTACTGCTACGTGAACATGGACAGCAGATGTGACTAACTCCCAGGTACCTACTTACTGCTACGTGAACATGGACAGCAGATGTGACTAACTCCCAGGTACCTACTTACTGCTAAGCGAACATGGACAGCTGGTGTGACTAACTCACAGGTACCTACTTACTGCTACGTGAACATGGACAGCAGATATGACTAACTCCCTGGTACCTACTTAGTACTACGTGAACATGGACAGCAGGTGTGACTAACTCTCATGTACCTACTTGCTGCTACCTGAACATGGACAGCAGATGTGACTAACTCCCAGGTACCTACTTACTGCTACGTGAACATGGACAGCAGGTGTGACTAACTCCCAGGTACCTACTTACTGCTACGCGAACATGGACAGCAGATGTGACTAACTCCCTGGTACCTACTTACTGCTACGTGAACATGGACAGCTGGTGTGACTAACTCCCAGGTACCTACTTACTGCTACGTGAACATGGACAGCAGGTGTGACTAACTCCCATGTACCTACTTACTGCTACGTGAACATGGACAGCAGATGTGACTAACTCCCAGGTACCTACTTACTGCTACGTGAACATGGACAGCAGGTGTGACTAACTCCCAGGTACCTACTTACTGCTACGCGAACATGGACAGCAGATGTGACTAACTCCCTGGTACCTACTTACTGCTACGTGAACATGGACAGCTGGTGTGACTAACTTCCAGGTACCTACTTACTGCTACGTGAACATGGACAGCAGATGTGACTAACTCCCAGGTACCTACTTACTGCTACGTGAACATATACAGCAGGTGTGACTAACTCCCAGGTACCTACTTACTGCTACGTGAACATGGACAGCAGGTGTGACTAACTCCCAGGTACCTACTTGCTGCTACGCGAACATGGACAGCAGATGTGACTAACAGCCAGGTATCTACTTTCTGCTAGGCGAACATGGACAGCAGGTGTAAGGTGACTAACACTTAGATACCTGCTTACTGCTAGGTGAACAGGGACAGCAGGTATAAGATGACTAACACACAGGCACCTTCTTACTGCTAAGTGAACAGGGACAGCAGGTGTAAGGTGACTAATACCCAGGTACCTACTTACTGCTAGGTGAACATGGACAGCAGGTATGACTAACACCCAGGTACCTACTTACTGCTAGGTGAACAGGGACAGCAGGTGTAAAGTGACTAATACCCAGGCACCTACTTACTGCTAGGTGAACAGGGTGAGCAGGTGTAAGGTGACTAACGCCCAGGTACCTACTTACTGCTAGATGAACAAAGACAGCAGGTGTGACTAACAACCACATACCTACTTACTGCTACGTGAACAGGGACAGCAGGTGTAAGATGGCTAATACCCAGGTACCTACTTACTGCTAGGTGAACATGGACAGCAGGTATGACTAACACCCAGGTACCTACTTACTGCTACATGAACATGGACAGCAGGTGTGACTAACTCCCAGGTACCTATTTACTGCTAGGTGAACAGGGTCAGCAGGTTTAAGGTGATAAACACTCAGATACCTACTTACTGCTAGGTGAACAGGGCCAGCAGATGTAAGGTGACTAACATGCAGGTACCTACTTGCTGCTAGGTGAACTGGGACAGCATCTGTAAAGTGACTAACACCCAGGTGAACTAACACCTAGGTGAACATGGACAGCAGATGTGACTAACAACCAGGTTCCTACTTACTACTAGGTGAACAGGGACAACACATCCTAATGCCATTTCCATTGTGATCTTCAATCTTGTCCCCCAGGATGCCACCCACACCAGTCGACTAACACGCAGGTACCTATTTTCTGCTGGGTGAACAGGACAACAGGTGTAAGCAAAGACGTCGAAACATTTCTACCCCGCTGGGAATCGAACCCGGGCCCTCCGTGTGTGAAGCGAGAGCTGCAACCACCAGACCACCAGGGCGAAACGTTGTGGTAAGTTCCTGTTTCCTATTTCCGGGTTGTGTATTCCTCCGTACGCTGTCTCTTGTTTTCCTATCATATTTTCTCCTACTATTTATCATTCCTTGTAACAACGGCGCTGCTGTTGTTAAACTGCTATTTTCCAGACAGACTATTGTTTAATTTACTCGTTCGTACACTGCTCATTGATTTTTGTTTTCTTCTATTGTTTTAACAGATAAATCCTGTTGCTATTTAATATCTTGTATACATAATAGCATTCTCTGTGAATAATAGCATTCTCTGTCAATAATAGCATTCTCTGTGAATAATAGCATTCTCTGTCAATAATAGCATTCTCTGTGAATAATAGCATTCTCTGTCAATAATAGCATTCTCTGTGAATAATAGCATTCTCTGTCAATAATAGCATTCTCTGTGAATAATAGCATTCTCTGTGAATAATAGCATTCTCTGTCAATAATAGCATTCTCTGTCAATAATAGCATTCTCTGTGAATAATAGCATTCTCTGTGAATAATAGCATTCTCTGTCAATAATAGCATTCTCTGTGAATAATAGCATTCTCTGTGAATAATAGCATTCTCTGTGAATAATAGCATTCTCTGTGAATAATAGCATTCTCTGTCAATAATAGCATTCTCTGTCAATAATAGCATTCTATGTCAATAATAGCATTCTCTGTGAATAATAGCATTCTCTGTGAATAATAGCATTCTCTGTCAATAATAGCATTCTCTGTGAATAATAGCATTCTATGTCAATAATAGCATTCTCTGTGAATAATAGCATTCTCTGTGAATAATAGCATTCTCTGTGAATAATAGCATTCTCTGTGAATAATAGCATTCTATGTGAATAATAGCATTCTCTGTCAATAATAGCATTCTCTGTGAATAATAGCATTCTCTGTGAATAATAGCATTCTCTGTGAATAATAGCATTCTCTGTGAATAATAGCATTCTCTGTGAATAATAGCATTCTCTGTGAATAATAGCATTCTCTGTGAATAATAGCATTCTCTGTGAATAATAGCATTCTCTGTGAATAATAGCATTATCTGTCAATAACAGCATTCTCTGTGAATAATAGCATTCTCTGTGAATAATAGCATTCTCTGTGAATAATAGCATTATCTGTCAATAACAGCATTCTCTGTGAATAATAGCATTCTCTGTGAATAATAGCATTCTCTGTGAATAATAGCATTCTCTGTGAATAATAGCATTCTCTGTGAATAATAGCATTATCTGTCAATAACAGCATTCTCTGTGAATAATAGCATTCTCTGTGAATAATAGCATTCTCTGTGAATAATAGCATTATCTGTCAATAACAGCATTCTCTGTGAATAATAGCATTCTCTGTGAATAATAGTATTATCTGTCAATAACAGCATTCTCTGTGAATAATAGCATTCTCTGTGAATAATAGCATTATCTGTCAATAACAGCATTCTCTGTGAATAATAGCATTCTCTGTGAATAATAGCATTCTCTGTGAATAATAGCATTATCTGTCAATAACAGCATTCTCTGTGAATAATAGCATTCTCTGTGAATAATAGCATTCTCTGTGAATAATAGCATTCTCTGTGAATAATAGCATTCTCTGTGAATAATAGCATTCTCTGTGAATAATAGTATTCTCTGTGAATAATAGCATTCTCTGTGAATAATAGCATTCTCTGTGAATAATAGCATTATCTGTCAATAACAGCATTCTCTGTGAATAATAGCATTCTCTGTGAATAATAGCATTATCTGTCAATAACAGCATTCTCTGTGAATAATAGCATTCTCTGTGAATAATAGCATTCTCTGTGAATAATAGCATTATCTGTCAATAACAGCATTCTCTGTGAATAATAGCATTCTCTGTGAATAATAGCATTCTCTGTGAATAATAGCATTCTCTGTGAATAATAGCATTCTCTGTGAATAATAGCATTCTCTGTGAATAATAGCATTATCTGTCAATAACAGCATTCTCTGTGAATAATAGCATTCTCTGTGAATAATAGCATTCTCTGTGAATAATAGCATTCTCTGTGAATAATAGCATTCTCTGTGAATAATAGCATTCTCTGTGAATAATAGCATTCTCTGTGAATAATAGCATTATCTGTCAATAACAGCATTCTCTGTGAATAATAGCATTCTCTGTGAATAATAGCATTCTCTGTGAATAATAGCATTCTCTGTGAATAATAGCATTCTCTGTGAATAATAGCATTCTCTGTGAATAATAGCATTATCTGTCAATAACAGCATTCTCTGTGAATAATAGCATTCTCTGTGAATAATAGCATTCTCTGTGAATAATAGCATTCTCTGTGAATAATAGCATTCTCTGTGAATAATAGCATTATCTGTCAATAACAGCATTCTCTGTCAATAACAGCATTCTCTGTCAATAACAGCATTCTCTGTCAATAACAGCATTATCTGTCAATAACAACATTCTCTGTCAATAACAACATTCTCTGTCAATAACAACATTCTCTGTCAATAACAACATTCTCTGTCAATAACAACATTCCCTGTCAATAACAACATTCTCTGTCAATAACAACATTCTCTGTCAATAATAGCATTCTCTGTCTATAACAACATTCTCTGTCAATAACAACATTATCTGTCAATAACAGCATTCTCTGTCAATAACAACATTCTCTGTCAATAACAGCATTCTCTGTCAATAACAGCATTATCTGTCAATAACAACATTCTCTGTCAATAACAACATTCTCTGTCAATAACAACATTCTCTGTCAATAACAACATTATCTGTCAATAACAACATTCTCTGTCAATAACAACATTCTCTGTCAATAACAACATTCTCTGTCAATAACAACATTCTCTGTCAATAACAACATTATCTGTCAATAACAACATTCTCTGTCAATAACAACATTCTCTGTCAATAATAGCATTCTCTGTCAATAACAACATTCTCTGTCAATAACAACATTCTCTGTCAATAACAACATTCTCTGTCAATAACAACATTCTCTGTCAATAACAACATTCTCTGTCAATAACAACATTCTCTGTCAATATCTCAAATCCTGTGTCACAAGTCACATTGCCACTGACTAGTCTCATCAATATAAATAATTATATAAACCAAGTACATACCAAGTACGAACTAAGTACGACTAACTGATATCTCTACCTCGTCTACTTCCTTCAAAATCTGCATCACCTGGTTCTTGAATCCTGACATTGACCATGATTTAAATCTCTTTCGTCAGCAATATCCTGGTCAGTACCTCTCTGAGGGTAACTCTCTATACTACATAACTAGCCAAGCAAAAACTGTCCTCAGCAATGCCAGGAATATATTAGTTTTTAACTACAGTAGCAGATCTCTGACTCTCCTAGATTTTCTGCCTTCAGATATAACTTAATACACTTACTGGCATAAGCTTGACACAACAGATATCTGTATCCTACCTAGATATAAATAGGGAGTTAGTTTAATATGTTTATTATGCGCCCCATACCCATCCTGTGGGCGGTAGTCAAAAGATTACAAAGGTACATAATGGGTCCAGGGACTGGACCCCAAAGTTATGATAGCTGAACTAGTTACAAAGGTAATGAACTCCAGGTAGATCTGGTCACAATGATGGTAAGTTACAGAGGTAATGAATCAGCCTCACTCCTGTACATGGTTACAGTCACGAACAAATTACAAAGTAATGAACCACTAATACGTCCACACCTGGTCACAATGATACAAGTAGGGACTGGTCCCTAATCTGCACAGATCACTTCCTAAGGAAGCAAAATTCCTCTAGTAAAAAGTGGGGCGCCATTAGTACACTAAGGGAAAACACCATAAGTGTCCGGGGCCCAAGACTGTTCAACAGCCTCCCACCAGCCATTAGAGGAACTACCAATAGATCCCTGGTTGTCTTCAAGAGGGAGATGGATAGATACCTAAAGAATACAGGAAAGAGTAAGGAGACGAGTTCCTATAAATATA
>NC_091384.1:11112749-11122933 GCF_038502225.1 Cherax quadricarinatus | reverse complement strand
GTTTCTGGTATATGTGAATGACATGACGGAAGGGATAGATTCGGAGGTGTCCCTGTATGCAGATGATGTGAAACTATTGAAAAGAATTCAAACGGATTAGGATCAGGTTGAACTACAAAGGGATCTGGACAGGCTGCAAGCCTGGGCCAGCAACTGGCTCCTGGAATTTAATCCCACCAAATACAAAGTCATGATTGGGGAAGTTCAAAGAAGACCACAGACGGAGTACAAGCGAGGGGGGGCAAATGTTACAAACCACACTCAAGGAAAAGGATCCTAGGTAAGCATCATGACGAGCACATCTCCTGAGGCACACATCAGCCAAATAACTGCTGCAGCATCTGGACGCCTGACAAACCTAAGAATAACGTTTCGATTCCTGTGTAATGAATCGTTCAAGACTCTGTACGTCAGGCCGATACTGGAGTATGCAGCACCAGTATGGAACCCACACCTGGTCAAGCACGTCAAGAAATTAGAAAAAAGTACAAAGGTTTTCAACAAGACTAGTCCCAGAGCTAGAGGGCACGTCTTACGAAGACAGGTCAAAGGAAATCAACCTGTCGACACTGGAGAACAGTGGGGATAGGGGAGGATGTTGCGGCCCCTGCCAAACTAGCGGTTAAATAGTTAACCTGCCGGCCGGCAGTACCACTGGGTGCGTCATCAAACCCAATGTGGGGGCTGCTGAGCCGGCCTTAGAGCAGTAAGAGCCTGAGTGCTTCACGGTACACACCTAAGCAGTAGGTACCTGACCACCGAAGGGTACACGTCTACTGGCTTTAGTAACAGTATGTACCAGAGCGCCTCGCTGTACACACCTAAGCAGTAGGTACCTGACCACCGAAGGGTACACGTCTACTGGCTTTAGTAACAGTATGTACCAGAGCGCCTCGCTGTACACACCTAAGCAGTAGGTACCTGACCACCGAAGGGTACACGTCTACTGGCTTCAACATTAAGTACCTGAACTCCTCAGGGTACACGTCTATGCAGTAGGTACCTGACCACCGAATCGTACCTATCTACTGGCGTTAGAAGAACCGCTCACCGCAGCTCACTGAGTCTGTTGGCCTCAGTTATTTGACGGCCGCATTCAGTGAGCTTGCAGCATGGTGTTCGGCTAGCGGTGTGTCAACCGCCTTTGGAGAGGATTTACTGGACTACCGGTGATGTCTGTGGACTCGCCGTCTACGTTGATCAACTGCGGGCCGAAGTCGTCAGATGCTGTTTAGTGGGACATTACATGAAGAAAAGGTTGGAGTGTTACACTGAACTGGGCCAGGACCGTAGTGTGACACTGAGGGACGTACGATGGAGTGGAACACTGAGATATGCACAGGACCGTAGTGGAACACTGAGATGAAAAGGGTGTCGTGGGACACTGAAGATGGCCTGGTTGTAGTGTACACTGAACAGTGTCGTGTGACTGACTTCGTGTCGTGAGAGGCAGTTGATTGTAATTTATTATTATAAAAATGTTATTTATAATTTATTGTTTTAGCATAGAGATATATATATATAGTGACAGTAGTGTCAAGAGTTGTACCCTGTGTAGGGTTATTAATTATATTTTAGTAAAATGCTGATTATAATTTATTATAGTAACATGTACATATTATTATATCATAGTTCAAATACCTCTAGACCAAAGATAGTTGATTTTTATATATTAAAGATTAATTTATATTAATGTGTGTATTTATGTATCCCGAACTCTTTATTACAAAAGAAGTAAATCTTGTTACCATCTTCTTCTTTTAAAAATTACTTTTTGTAATAGAGGACATGATAACGACATATAAAATACTGAGAGTGAGAGGGTGAACAGGGACAGAAGGTACACAGCAACACCTGGACACAACAGGAAGTTGAAAACTTAGATGAATCACAGAGATGTTAGGAAGTATTTCTTCAGCCATATAGTTGTCAGGATGTGGAATATTCTGGAGAGTGATGTAGTGGAGGCAGGATCCATACATAGATTTAAGAAGAGGTACGACAAATTGGTGAGTACACACACACAAACACACACACACATACACACACACACACACACACACAAACGCGCACACATACACACACACATACACACACACATACACACACACACACGCACACACACACACACACACACACACACACACACACAGTATGGTATAAACATTGGTATTAGATACCAACAAATTGGATTTGAAGGACGGGTAAACTAACACTGGGACATATTCATTAGAAAACGTTTCAGTTCTGGGTCCTTGATCACCTCTAACATACAGAGGTTCAAGAGACAGTGTATATATATAGGCGGAAAGTGAGGTGTGAGTGACACATTGACCTGAAGAATGACAAATTGGGATGACGACAGTTAGACAGTGTGATCATGTGGCTTCTGTGTGATGCTTTGCCTGGTTCAGTAACTTACGTAATATTTCTTTAAATTTTGTAGTTTCCAATATTATGTTCCATACTGTCGGTGATGGCGATTAGTGAGGCTTCCAGATATCTTTGGCTCTAAGTTGTTGTTTGTAGATGAATGGTTCAGAGAACCGACATGTTGATAAATTAGACACAAGTGTAACTCTTGGGTATCTTTATTGAGGAAACGTTTCGCCACACAGTGGCTTCATCAGTCCATCAATCTTGAATAGAATATTCTATTCAAGATTGATGGACTGAACACATCGACTCAAGGTTGAGGGACTGATTACCTCATTCTCCTCCTGTTCAAGTTTCTCCTACGTATGGACTGATGAAGCCACTGTGTGGCGAAACGTTTCCTCAATAAAGATACCCAAGAGTTGCACTTGTGTCTAATTTATCAAGTTGTTGTTTGGTGAGGACGAGCTGTTCCATATCCCAGTTCATCAGATGTCCTGTGGTGTGGTTGTAGAGGACACAGGTGTACCTTAACTCGTCTCTGTTGCTGGCATTTCGTTGTTCATTCAAGTGGACAGGAAGATTTTTTCTGTCTGTTTTATGGGACAAGATCCACAGCGGATGGTGTAGATGCCAGATGTGGAAATTAGAGGTGTGAGGCTGCGTTCCATGGTGAGGTCTTTGATGATGTGTTTGTGGTGGAAATATTGTACGTTGTTCTTAGCAAGTACCTGGCGAGTATTCTTGACAACATCCGCCACATGGGAACACTATGAACTGCTTAGAGGACTGTTCCATGGGGAGCGGGGGGTCTGTTGAGGATAACTTGTGCCATGAGTCAGCAATCCCGGATGAAGAAAGATGGAAATTAAAGGCTTGTGTATCTACATAAAACAAGCCTTCACTAGTCTTCAGTTCCCATCTTTCTTCATCCGGGATTGCTGACTCAAGGCACAAGCTATCCTCAACAAATCCCCCATGGACCAGTCGTCTAAACAGTTCGTAGTGCTCCCATGTGGCGGATGTTGTCAAGAATACTCGCCAGGTACTTGCTAAGAGCAACGTATATATTTCTACCCCCGCACCTCCAGCTTCCACAGCTGGCGTCTACACCATCTCCTGTGTGGATACTGTTCTTGGAAATATGTAGGATAAACAGGCAGAAATCTCTCAGTCTGCCTGAACGAACATCGAAACGCCAGCAACAGAGATGACTTAAGGTATACCTGTGTACTCCACAGGAACTCTACGTTAAGGTACGCATGTGTCCTACACAGGGACTCCACGTTAAGGTACGCATGTGTCCTACACAGGGACTCCACGTTAAGGTACGCCTGTGTCCTACACAGGGACTCCATGTTAAGATACACCTGTGTCCTCCACAGGAACTCCATGGGACATATGATGAATTGGAATAAGGCACAGCTCATCCTCACCAAACAAGATCTTAGACGCCGACGATGTCTGGAAGCCGCGATAATCACCGTCACTGACACCATAGAACATAATACTGTAAACTACAAATTTCAAAAAACATCGTACAAGATACTGAACTAGACAAAGCATCAGATATCTAACAACACAGAAGCCACATGATCACGTTATTTACCTGTCCTCATCCCAATATGTCATTCTTCAGGTCACCATGTGTCACTCACACCTCACTCTCCGCCTATATATATATAGTCGGTTTTAACCTCTGTATGTTAAAAGTGAACAAGGTACCAAGAAAGAAACGTTTTCTAATGAATATCTCTGTGTTTGATCACCTTTCTAACCCACACACACACACACACACACACACACACACACACACACACACACACACACACACACACACACACACACACACACACACACGGATGATGTGAAGTTAATGAGAAGAATCAAATCGGATGAGGATCAGGCAGGACTACAAAGAGACCTGGACAGGCTACAAGTCTGGTCCAGCAACTGGCTCCTTGAGTTTAACCCTGCCAAATGCAAAGTCATGAAGATTGGGGAAGGGCAAAGAAGACCGCAGACACAATATAGTTTAGATGGCCAAAGTCTGCAAACCTCACTCAAGGAAAAAAATCTGGGGGTGAGTATAACACCGAGCACATCTCCTGAGGCGCACAGCAATCAGATAACTGCTGCAGCATACGGGCGCCTGGCAAACCTACGGATAGCGTTCCGATACCTCAGTAAGGATTCGTTCAAGACTCTGTATACCATTTACGTCAGGCCCATACTGGAGTATGCAGCACCAGTTTGGAATCCACACCTAGTCAAGCACGTCAAGAAATTAGAGAAAGTGCAAAGGTTTGCAACAAGACTAGTCCCAGAGCTACGGGGACTGTCCTACGAAGAAAGGTTGAGGGAAATCGGCCTGACGACACTGGAGGCCAGGAGGGTCAGGGGAGACATGATAACGACATATAAAATACTGCGCAGAATAGACGAGGTGGACAAAGACGGGATGTTCCAGAGATGGGACACAGACACAAGAGGTCACAATTGGAAGTTGAAGACTCAGATGAATCAAAGGGATGTTAGGAAGTATTTCTTCAGTCATAGAGTAGTCAAACCTTGGAATAGCCTAGAAAGTGAAGTAGTGGAGGCGGGAACCACACATAGTTTTAAGGCGAGGTATGATAAAGCTCATGGAGCAGGGAGAGAGAGGACCTAGTAGCAATCAGTAAAGAGGCGGGGCCAGGAGCTATGAGTCGACCCCTGCAACCACAAATAGGTGAGTACAAATAGGTGAGTACACACACACACACATATACAAACAAACAGAGGCCTAACAGACTGCAGCAGTGCCCAGGAAAGGTTGAGAAGGGAAAATGACAGACCACTGGGCACAGGGACAATAAACAGAGAAGAGACTGAAGGCAGGAAAGCTACAATGGAGGCAAATAAATCGAATCAGGGGTTACAAAGGCAAATGCAGTGGGAGAATGAAAGGGAGAGGTCAATCTTAGTTTATGGCCTACAGGAACTTGAAGGGGAAACTTACAAAGCAAGAAAACAGGGTAAGATAAAGGCATTGAAAGTATCATGAAAACAACAGGAGAGGACGACATGACCCAGCTATCAACAAATTTTCTGAAGAGGAAGAAACCGGCCAGTCAAAGTAATTTTCAAAGTACAATCTGCTAGAATCAGGCTCCTGCAGGAGAAAGCATGGCTAAGGGACATACCGCATACTGGACGGGGTGTACCTCGACAGCGACCAAACACGAGAAGAAAGACCGAAACTGAAAGAGAGGGTACAAAGATGCAAGGAGGAAAGAGGGGTAAAGATGGAGATGGGCAGGAGAATCCAAACTCAGGAGGAAGAGGAAATACAATCTCCTTCAGACCAACCTACAGAAGGCCCTCAACCTCGACAATGACAATGTAATCAAGCTAACTCAAAACCCACATGCCACACCCACTGCCCCCACCCCTCTCATCACAAACTCCAACTTTACAGAAACCTCCATAGTTCCTCGCCAGGTCTCCTGCTTCCCCATCCCCAATGTACCCCCATGACCACAGTTTTAGAAAAGAAGTTGAAGGTTTGGTATACAACACAAATGGAATAACAAATGAATGTTAGGAGTGGCATGAAAAAATCAAGGAGACATCCCCAGACTTCACAGCACTCAAAAAATGAAACTCGTCAAGTTGAAAACAGATGCAATCTTTCCACCTGGATATCAGATCCTGAGGAAAAACAGAGGGAGCACAGGGAGCACTGCTCATAAAAAAATCGGTGGGGTTTTGAAGAAATGAAAAGAATGGATGGAATGGGCGAATAATTCGGAACAATTCGATCTAGGGGCCCTACAGTGGTAATTTCAGTGATGTACAACCTGCCACAGAGCTGCAGGCCAAGAGGAGAATATGAAGAGAACAACAGAGCAATGGTGGACACAGTAGCTGAGTTAGCTAGAATAGCTCACAGGGATAGAGCAAAGTTACTAGTTATGGATGATTTCAATCAAAAGGAGATTGACTGGGAAAAGCTGGAGCCCCATGGGGGTCCCAAAACATGGAGAGCCAAGATGATGGATGTGGTACTGGAAAACCTCATGCATCAACAAGTTAGGGACACTACCAGAGAGTGAGGTGAGAATGAACCAGCAAGAATGAACCTCGCATTCACCTTGAGCAGTTCCGACAATGAGGACATCACGTATGAAAGGCCCCTCAGAGCTAATGATCACATGGTTCTGAGCTTTGAATACATAGTAGAGTTAAAAGTGGAGAGGGTAGCAGGAACAGGATGGGAGAAGCCAAACTACAAAAAGGGAGGACTACACAGGCATGAAGAACTTTCTCCAAGAGGTTCAGTGGGAAAGAGAATTGGTATGAAAATCAGTAAACGAAATGATGGACTAAGTGGAAAGAAAATGCAAGGAGGCAGAAGAGAGGTTTGTCCCCAAGGGAAACAGAAATAATGGAAAAACCAGAACGAGCTCTTGGTTCACCCATAGGTGTAGGGAGGCAAAAACTAAGTGTGCTAGAGAATGGAAAACGTACAGAAGACAAAAGACCCAGAAAAATAAAGAGATTAGTTGAAGAATCAGAACTGAGTATGCACAGATAAGGAGGAAGGCCCAGTGGTAATACAAAAATAACATAGCATCGAAAGTCAAGTCTGACCCGAAGCTGTTGTATAGCCACATCAGGAAGAAAACATTAGTTAAGGACCAGGTAATCAGCCTGAGGAAGGATAGTGGGGAATTCACAAGAAATAACCAGGAAGTATGCGAGGAGCTCAACATGAGATTTAAAGAAGTATTTACACTAGAGAGAGGAATGACTCCAGGAAGTCAAAACAGGGGGAGGGGGGTACACCATCAAGGGATACACTAACAAGTGCTGGACAAAATACACAACCAAGGAGGAGGTGACGAAGCTGTTATGTGAACTTGATACCTCAAAGGCAGTGGGACTGGACAACATCTTTCCATAGGTCCTTGGAGAGGGAGCAGAGATGTTGTGTGTGCTGCTAACAACGATCCATTGAAACTGGGAAACTACCTGAGGTATGGAAGACAGCAAATATAGTCCCAATTTTTAAGAAAGGAGACAGCCATGAGGCATTAAACTACAGACCAGTGTCACTGACATATATAGTATGCAAAGTCATGTAGATTATCAGGAGAGTGGTGGAACACCTAGAAAGGAACAAGCTTAAAAATGACAACCAGCACGGTTTCAGGGGAGGAAAATCCTGTGTCACAAACCTTCTGGAGTTTTATGACAGGGTAACGAAAGTAAGACAAGAGAGAGGGACGGGTACATTGCATTTTCTTCGACTGCAAGAAGGCCTTCGACACAGTTTCTCACAAGAGATTAATAAAAAAGCTACAGGATCAGGCACACATAACAGGAAAGGCACTGCAGTGGATCAGAGAATGCTTAACAGGGCGGCAACAACGAGTCGTGGTACAAAACGAGGTGTCAGAGTCGGCACCTGTCACGAGCGAGGTTCCGCAGGGGTCGGTCCTAGGACCAGTGCTATTTTTCGTATATGTGAATGACATAACGGAAGGGATAGACTCAGAAGTGTCCCTGTTTGCAGATGATGTGAAGTTAATGAGGAGAATTAAATCGGATGAGGATCAGGCAGGACTACAAAGAGACCTGGACAGGCTACAAGCCTGGTCCAGCAACTGGCTCATCGATTTTAATCACGCCAAATGCAAAGTCATGAAGATCGGGGAAGGGCAAAGAAGACCACAGGCAGAGTATAGGCTAAGTGGCCAAAGACTGCAAGCCTCACTCAAGGAAAAGGATCTTGGGGTGAGTATAATACCGAGCATATCTCCCGAGGGGCACATCAACCAGATAGCTGCTGCAGCATATGGGCGCCTGGAAACCCCGAGAACAGCATTCCAATACAGAATCGTTCAAGACTCTGTACACTGTGTACGTCAGGCCCTTACTGGAGTATGCAGCACCAGTTTGGAATCAACACCTAGTCAAGCATGTCAAGAGGACCAGGCAGGGATAACAGGGAAGGCACTACAGAGAATCAGGAAATACCTGTCAGGAAGACAACAGCGAGTCATGGTATGAGACGAAGTGTCAGATTGGGCGCTTGTAACGAGCGGGGTCACACAGGGCTCAGTCCTAGGACCGATGCTGATTCTGGTATTTGTGAACGACATGGCGGAAGGAATAGACTCCGAAGTGTCCCTGTTTGCAGATGACGTGAAGTTGATGAGAAGAATTCAATCGGACGAGGACCAGGCAGAATAGTAGAGGAATCTGGACAGGCTGCAGACCAAGTCCAGCAACTGGCTCCTGGAGTTCAACCCCACCAAGTGCAAAGTCATGAAGATTGGGGAAGAGCAAAGAAGACCACAGACAGAGTACAGTCTAGGGGGCCAGAGACTACAAACCTCACTCAAGGAAAAAGATCTTGGGTGAGTATAACACCAGGCACATCTCCTGAAGCGCACATCAACCAAATAACTGCTGCAGCATATGGGCGCCTAGCAAACCTCAGAACAGCATTCCGACATCTTAATAAGGAATCGTTCAGGACCCTGTACACCGTGTACGTTAGGCCCATATTGGAGTATGCGGCACCAGTTTGGAACCCACACCTAGCCAAGCACGTGAAGAAAATAGAAAAAGTGCAAAGGTTTGCAACAAGACTAGTTCCAGAGCTAAGAGGTATGTCCTACGAGGAGAGGTTAAGGGAAATCAACCTGACGACACTGGAGGACAGGAGAGATAGGGGGGACATGATAACGACATACAAAATACTGAGAGGAACTGACAAGGTGGGCAAAGACAGGATGTTCCAGAGATTGGACACAGCAACAAGGGGACACAGTTGGAAGTTGAAGACACAGATGAATCACAGGGATGTTAGGAAGTATTTCTTCAGCCACAGAGTAGTCAGGAAGTGGAATAGTTTGGGAAGCGATATAGTAGAGGCAGGATCCATACATAGCTTTAAGCAGAGGTATGATAAAGCTCACGGTTCAGGGAGAGTGACCTAGTAGCGACCAGTGAAGAGGCGGGGCCAGGAGCTTGGACTCGACCCCTGCAACCTGAACTAGGTGAGTACAACTAGGTGAGTACACACACACACACACACACACACACACACACACACACTGCTCATTAAAAACCAGTGAGGTTTTGAGAAAATGGAAGGAATGAATGGCACGGGCGAAAGGGACTACTTAGTAGGAACAATCCAGTCTGAGGGACATAAGGTGATAATTGCAGTAATGTACAACCCACCACAGAACTGCAGGAGGCCAAGAGAAGAACATGATGAGAGCAACAGAGCAATGGTCGACACACTAGCCGAGGTGGCCAGGAGAGCACACATGGGGGGAGCAAAGTTACTAGTTATGGGTGATTTCAATCACAAGGAGATTGACTGGGAAAACCTGGAGCCCCATGGAGTCCAGAAACATGGAGAGCCAAGATGATGGATGTGGTACTGGAAAACCTCATGCATCAACATGTTAGAGACACTACCAGAGAGAGAGGAGAGGATGAACCAGCAAGACTGGACCTTGTATTCACCTTGATTAGTTCTGACATCGAGAATATCATGTATGAAAGGCCCCTGGGAGCTAGTGATCATGTGGTTCTGTGCTTCGACTACATAGTTGAGCTCCAAGTGGAGAGAGTAGCAGGAATAGGCTGGGAAAAACCAAACTACAAAAGGAACTTCCTTCAAAACATTCAGTGGGAGAGGGAACTGACAGGAATACCAGTACAAGAAATGATGGACTATGTGGCAACAAAATGCAAGGAGGCAGAGGATAGGTTTGTTCCCAAGGGAAACAGAAATAATGGGA